>NC_079192.1:326581046-326882990 GCF_029499605.1 Hyla sarda
TCCTTACACTGTAGGGACTTCAGACTCACAAGGGGAGTTTAATTGTTATACTTACTGTACTGTTTTTGGCTTTTTATCTGTGCAATCCCCAATCCCCCAAAAGATGTCCTCCATGTTCAAAAATGCAGTCCAGTGTACATTTTGCTCAATGTATACACTCTTGAACAACAGTTTTAAGAGTGCATACTGCTGTGCGAGATGTGTGCGAGTTGTTCATTTGGAAGCCCAAATCCTGGATCTTGAGGAGCAACTGACAACACTAAGATGCATTGACAACCTGGAGAGGATTCTTCTACTCACTGAGCAAGCACTCTCTGGGGTAGAGGTGGGGGAGAGTCAGGCAGCTATCTGGGTTACAGTTAGAAAATGGGGTAAGGGGAAAAGTTTTAGGGAGGCTATTCCTGATCTAGAGCACCCCAACAAGTTTGCACAGTTGGGAGTTAAGGGGTATGTTAGTTCAGAGTTAGTGTTGCTGCAGCAAAACACTGTCTCTAACTGCCAGGGGGGGTGTCTGCTCCAGTAAGGAGGGAGGGAGGAGTGCAGGACAGGCGAGACAGGTACTGGTAGTGGAGGACTCTATTATTAGGGAAACAGACAGGGCAATCTGTCACAAATCACTGAACAGTGTGTTGTCTGACTGGTACTCAAGTGCGGCACATCGCGGATTGGGTGGGTGGGGCCGAAGATGACCCAGTGGTCATGGTACACATAGGCACCAATGAAAAAGTAAGCGGTAGGTGGAGTGCACTTAAAAAATTATTTCAGGGATTTAGGCAACAAGCTCAAGGCAAGGACCTCCAAAGTAGTATATTTTGAAATGTTACCTGAACCACGAGCCACACCAGAGAGGTAGCAGGAGAAACAGGTGGCTCAGAAGCAGGTGTAGGAAGGAGGGGTTTGCGTTCATGGAGAACTGGGACGAATTTGCAGTTGGATATCGGCTCTACCATAGGGATGGACTGCACCTCAATGGGGAGGGTGCAGCTGTGCTCAGGGAGAAGATGGCCAGAAGAGTTGAGGAGTGTTTAACCCCTTAAGGATGCAGGGTTTTTCCACTTTTGCACTTTCGTTTTTTCCTCATCACCTTCTAAAAATCATAACAATTTAAATTTTGCATATACAGACCCATATGAGGGCCCCATCAATTGTACTTTGTATACAAATATCAATCATTTCACCACAAAATTTATGGTGAAACCAGAAAAAAAATATTTGTGGGGCAAAATTGGAAAAAGAATTCCATTTTGTCACTTCCGATTCTATGCATTGCCCTTTTTGGTAAAAATTACACTAAATCTTAATTCTATAGGTCCATACGGTTACAAGGATACCTAATTTATATAGGTTTTATTTTATTTTACCACTTAAAAAAATTATAACTACATGCACCAAAATTTATATGTGTAAAATTGTCATCTTCTGACCCCTATAACTTTTTTATTTTCCATATACAGGGATGTATGAGGGCAAATTTTTTGCACCGTGATCTAAAGTTTTTATCAGTATCATTTTTGTTTTGATGGGACTTTTTGATTGCTTTTTATACATTTTTTAGGGTATAAAAAGTGACCAAAAATGTTGTCCAATTTTGGACTTTGACCATGCGGTTTCATTAACATTATATTTTTATAGTTCGGATATTTATGCATGCGGCGATACCACATATGTTTATTTTTATTATGTTTACATATTTTTAGATGGAATTTGGGAAAAGGGAGATGATTCAAACTTTTAATATCGAAGGGGTTAATTAGATTCCTCATACAGATCAATGTGGTTCCATAGAACCACATTGATCTGTGTGCTCTGCGCTTGATTGATAAAGCCTGGTTCAGCCTGGTTCATACAGCCTGGTTCATACACCACTTGCCGTCTCATCCTTAGACGGCAACCGGTTAAACTAGGGCCTAGGGAGGAGAGAATCTACAACATAGGGGGGAAATAGTGGATAGAAATCTGGGGATAAGTAATAAAATTTGGGGTGAAGGAGAGGAAGAGGTTAGAACAGTCATAAGTGATAAGAGAAAAAGAAATAGAAAAAAAAAAAACATTAAGTGCATGTATACTAATGCCAGAAGGCTTAATAAAAAGATGGAGGAACTAGAACTATTAATTTTGGAGAAAGACTATGATATAGTGGGGATAAGTGAGACATGGCTGGATGCGAGCTATGATTGGACGGTTAATGCACAGGGCTACATTCTGTTCAGGAATGACCATACAAGTAAGAAAGGGGGAGGGATTTCATTATACGTAAAATCCTGTCTTAGGCCAATTTTGTGCAAAGACATTGGTGAAGAAAATGATCATGGGGAGTCTCTGTGGGTGGAAATAAGGGGAGGTGGGAAGAACAAGAAGTTAATGATAGGGGTTTGTTATAAGACACCAAGTATAAAAGAAGCATTGGAAAACCTACTTATAGGACAAATAGATGGGGCAGCAAAGAAGGGGGAAGTCATTATTATGAAGGACTTTAACTACCCTGACATAGACTGGGAAACTGAAACCTGTAGGTCCAGTAAGGGAAACAGGATCTTGGCAATAATAAAGGACAATTACCTTTTCCAACTAGTGCAGGACCCAACAAGAGGGGGGTCGCTTCTGGACCTTATACTAACCAATAGGCCAGACATAGTATCTGAAATAGAGGTAGGGGGTCAAGTTAGTAATAGTGACCATAACATAATGAGTTTTCGTTTATCCTATAAGAGGATGTCTACTAGAAGGGCTACCAAAATCATTAAACTTCAGGAAGGCCAATTTTCAACAACTAAGAGAGGACCTCAGTGACATAGATTGGGACCATGCCCTCAGTAATAAAAGTACACAAGCTAAATGGGACCCTTTTAAGAGCATCCTAAATAAATATTGTGAACGACATATACCCTATCGGAATAAATGGGCTAGAAATAGGGAAAAACCAATTTGGCTAAACAAAATAGTTAGGGATGCGATAAATGATAAGCATTTAGACTACTAAAACAAGAAGGTAATGGGGAAACATTAAAGAATTATAAGGAGAAAAATAAAATCTATAAAAAAAAAAGAAATAAAGCTAGCAAAAATGGCAACAGAGAGAATGATTGCCATAAAAAGTAACAAGAACCCCAAAATATTCTTCACCTTCATAAATAATAAGAAAGTTAAAACTGAAAATGTTTGCCCCCTAAGAAATAATCTGGGTGTAATGGTGAAAGAGGATGAGGAAAAGGCCAATCTACTAAATGACTTCTTCTCTACTGTATTTACATAGGAAAATCCGATGTCAGATAAGGGGAGGGAACAAAGTAAATTCTCCTGCAAATCTCACCTTTTTAAATCAAGCAAAAGTACGGTGCTGCCTTAGTAACATAAAAACACACAAATCATTCCAGGATTTTGCAAGAATTAAATATCATGCTAGACAGACCCTTATTTCTTATACACTGATCAAAAGGGGACACTAAGATAACACATCCTAGATCTGAATGAATGAACTAATCATATGAAATACTTTCATCTTTACATAGTTGAATGTGCTGACAACAAAATCACACAGAAATTATCAATGGAAATCAAATTTATCAACCCATGGAGGTCTGGATATGGAGTCACACTCAAAATCAAAGTGGAAAACCACACTACAGGATCATCCAACTTTGATGTAATGTCCTTAAAACAAGTCAAAATGAGGCTCAGTAGTGTGTGTGTGGCCTACACGTGCCCGTATGACCTCTTTACAACTCCTGGGCATGCTCCTGATGAGGTGGCAGATGGTCTCCTGAGGGATGTCCTCCCAGACCTGGACTAAAGCATCCGCCAACTCCTGAACAGTCTGTGGTGCAATGTGGCGTTGGTGGATGGAGCGAGACATGATGTCCCAGATGTGCTCAATCGGATTTAGGTCTGGGGAACGGGCAGACCAGTCCATAGCATCAATGCCTTACTCTTGCAGGAACTACTCACACACTCCAACCACATGAGGTCTAGCACTGTCTTGCATTAGGAGGAACCCAGGGGCAACTACACCAGCACATGGTCTAACAAGGGGTCTGAGGATCTTATCTCAGTAACTAATGGCAGTCAGGCTACCTATGGCAAGCACATGGAGGGCTGTGTGGCCCCCCAAAGAAATGCCACCCCACACCATTACTGACCCACTGCCAAACTGGTCATGCTGGAGGGTGCTGCAGACAGCAGAATGTTCTCCACAGCGTCTCCAGACTCTGTCACATCTGTCACATGTGCTCAGTGTGAACCTGCATTCATCTGTGAAGAGCACAGGGCACCAGTGGCGAATTTGCCGATATTGGTGTTCTCTGGCAAATGCCAAATGTCCTGCACGATGTTGGGCTGTAACCACAACCCCACCTGTGGCTGTCGGGCCCTCATACCACCCTCATACCACCTATTGAGAGGACTTATGCACATTTGTGGTCTGCTGGAGGTCATTTTGCAGGACTCTGGCAGTTCTCCTCCTTACACAAAGGCAGAGGTAGCGGTCCTGCTGCTGGGTTGTTGCCCTCCTACGGCCTCCTCCATGTTTCCTGATGTACTGGCCTGTCTCCTGGTAGCGCCTCCATGCTCTGGACACTACGCTGACAGACACAGCAAACCTTCTTGCCACAGCTCGCATTGATGTGCCATCCTGGATGATCTGCACTACCTGAGTCACTTCTGTGGGTTGTAGACTCTGTCTCATGCTACAACTAGAGTGAAAGCACCGCCAGCATTTAAAAGTGACCAAAACATCAGCCAGGAAGCATAGGGACTGAGAAGTGGTCTGTGGTCACCACCTGCAGAACCACTCCTTTATATGGGATGTCTTGCTAATGGCCTATAATTTCCACCTGTTGTCTGTTCCATTTGCACAGCAGCATGTGAAATTGATTGTCAATCAGTGTTGCTTCCTGAGTGGAGTGGACACTGTGATTTCACAGAAGTGTCATTGACTTGGAGTTACATTGTGTTGTTTAAATGTTCCCTTTATTTTTTCAGCAGTGTATTTAAAGATTCTATAATAACAGGGATTGTTCCACAGGACTGACGCTTAGCAAAAAAAATTTTACCAATATCCAAAAAAGGGGTCAAAAATGAATCCTGGGAATTATAGGGCTGTAAGTTTAATATCTGTTATGGGTAAGAGTTTTGAGGGTTTTCTCTGAGTTGCTATTCTGGAATATATTAATGAAAATAACCTTCTGACACAGCAACAACATGGGTTTATGTAGGATCAGTCCTGTCAGACTAATCTGATCAGCTTCTATGAGGAGGTCAGTTATAGATTGGACGGGGGTGAAGCTGTGGATGTTGTATATCTGGACTTTTTAAAGGTGATTGATACTTTACCACACAGAAGGTTAGTACATATAATGAGGATGCTGGGACTAGGGGAGAATATATGTAATTGGATTAGCAACTGGCTCAGTGACAGGAAGCAGAGGGTGAGTATCAATGGAACTCAATCTGGATGGGTGACAGTTACAAGTCAGGACCAGAGGGGTCAGTACTGGGTCCACTTCTTTTCAATATGTTTATTAATGACCTTATAGAGGGATTACAGAGGAGAATTTCTATATTTGTAGATGACACTAAACAGGGTAAGGTGATCACCACAGAGGAGGATAATATAATATTACAGAGGGATCTGGGGAAGCTGGAGGCTTGGTCACAGACATGGCAAATTAAGTTTAATGTGGATAAATGTAAAGTTATGTACTTGAGCCATAAAAAAATATATATATACAATTATGTGCTAAATAATAAGGTAAAACTTTCACCGAAAAAGACTTGGGGATACTGGTGGACAGTAAGCTCAACTTTAGTGATCAGTGCCAGGTAGCTGCTGCCAAGGATAAAAAAGTCATAGGATGTATTAAAAGAGGCATAGAGGCTTGTGACAGGGATATAGTTTTGCCTCTGTATAAATAACTAGTTAGACCACATATGGAGTATTGTGTCCAATCCTGGGCACCTGGATATAAGAAGGACATGGCTGAACTGGAGAGGGTGCAGAGGAGGGTAACAAGGTTAAAGAGTGGTATGGAAGGATTACAGGACCAAGACAGGATATCAAGTTTGAGGTACTTTAGTTTGGAGAAAAGACGTCTTAGGGTCGATGTGATCACAATATACAAACATATGAATGGACAGTACAAAGATCTTTCTAGTGATCTTTTTATACCTAGGCAAGTAACCATGACAATGGGGCAACCTCTACGTCTAGAGGAAAGAAGGTTTCACTATCATTACAGACACAGATTCTTTACTGTAAGAGCAGTGAGACTATGGAACTCTCTGCCTCATGATGTTGTGATGTCTGACTCAATAAACAAGTTCAAGCGGGCCTAGATGTTTTTCTGGAGAGTAATAACATTAGTGGTTATGGATACTAGATTTATGTGCAAAGAACATTGATCCTGGGATTTATTCTAATCTCCATATTGAGGTTGGTAAGGAATTTTTCCTCTGTCATTGGGCAATTGGCATCAGCCTCATGGGCGGGTTTGCCTTTCTCTGGATCAACACAGTAGGACTTTAGGTTGAACTCGATGGACTATTGTCTTTTTTCAGTCTTACAAACTATGTTACTATGTTAAGATGCTGTACTGTAGCCACATGTGCCAAAGGAACTAGTAATCTGAAGCTGGCTCATTTACTTCTATAAGAGGGTTTTCCAATTATTCTCTGTGACCTGTGCAGGGATCATTGTGTGGGGAGGGGGATGAGGGGAGCTGTTGCCATCACTTATTGTTAAGGGCCTGATCCCATCCTATCTATGTACTAGTGTCATCTCTCACTGAAGACCTGTCTGTGATAATAATGAGGTGACTGCTGAAAAATATTATGGCTAAAACACAAGTATTATTTTATTATAAGGCCTTCTGGCCAGACTAAAAAATGCACAATCATATACAGTAACCCCTCGACATACAATGCTTTTATATGTCGGGGCCATCGCATTAACTGCTATCCGACAGCGCAAAATGCTTAAGCTGCTGTCGGATAGCAGTTTAAGCATCCCGGACAGGTACACTTACCTATCCCCACTGCTCTGGGTCCACTTCGCGATCCTCCGTCGTCTTCTGCATCTTCTCCGGGGCCTGGGCCTCGCTTTCCGGCATCGTTATTACGTCGCTGCGCACGCCGTCCTGGTACCACAACGTAATAACGTCACCAGAAAGCGAGGCCTGGACACCGGAGAAGATGCGGAAGAAGCCGGAGGATCCCATAGAAGATGCTGGAGCAGCGGGACAGCATCGGGAGCCCCTGGGACAGCATCGGGAGCGGTGAGGATGCGGTCCGGAGCGGCGGGGACAGGTGAGTATTAAATGCACTTTTTACATTGCACGAATCCCTCAACATACGATGGATTCGACAAACAATGGGTCGTTTGGAACGAATTACCATCGTAATTGAGGGACCACTGTATACAAATAGACATGTGCAACAAAGTCTTTATGCAAATTCTTCTCTTTCCAAACAATACATAATAGATAATCACCCAAGTGCAGATTCTCAGAGGTGTGATGTTCACATGCTGCATGAATGTGCTTTGTCTGCTTCTAGGTCTTACAACCATCTGGCCAGGCGGTGGTCTCACGGCCCTTCCTACTGGTCTGGTGGGGGTGACAATAGGTCCGCGGGGGTGGCCATCCTGATCAGGGGAGGTAACTTTGCACTTGATTCCGTCCGGGAGCTCGTCTGTGGCAGACTTCTCGTCGCAGACGGTTCCTGGGCGGGTGAGCCCGTGCGGCTCATCAACGTGTATGCCTCCCCTGAGAGGGATGTCCGACTGGAGGTTCTCCCAGCCCTGCGGGCTGAACTCGCCACCACTAGGGCAGTAGTGTTGGGTGGTGACTTCAACTGCCCCATTGAGGTGGACGAGTGCAGTTCTGGCACATCCGCCAACCTGGACGTGACGTCTAAGATGCTGATTGAGATGGTGACAGAGGCATCCTTGCAGGACGTTGTTGGGTCCGTCGGGAACGGCTCCGTAAACTATACGTGGAGCCGCCCCGATGGCTCGCTCCATTCTCGGATAGACTTCATCTTCACTTTGAGAGCAGTCAGAAAGGTGTCGTACTCTATGGTCCCCTGCTTCTTCTCTGACCACAGGGCCATTCGATTCCGGGGGACCCTGGGCCATGGATTCCCACCTGGCCCAGGCTCTTGGAAGTTGAATTGTGCCCTGTTGGAGCAGAGGGAGGTCATGGAGGAACTTAGGGATGCGTACCTTGTATGGCGTAATGAAAAATGTCTGTTTAACTGCATCAGCGATTGGTGGGAATATGTTAAAGTCGAGTTCCGTTGTTTCTTTCAGGCAAAAGGCAGACAACAGGCGTGTGCGAAGAAGTGGGACTTCAGGAAACTGCAGCGCGAGCTGCGGTCCCTGCAGGACCTGCTCCAGTGTGGCTGGGACATCAGGGAGGAGCTGGAGGAGACCAAAAAAAGCTTAAAAAGGCACTTTGAGGAGAAATCCAAGCGAATCGTCTTTCATTCCAAGGTGGAGAACCTGGAGAAGGGTGAGAAGTGTAACTCTTTCTTTTTCAGGAAGCTCCATGCTGGCCACACGCTCCTGACTGAGCTACGAGATGAGACCGGACACATGAGGAGGGGCAAGGAGGAGGTAGTGGGGGTCATCTCAGACTTCTACGGCAACCTCTACGCCCCCAAGTCATCCGACCCCGAAGCCGCCGAGAGGTTCCTGTCAGGTATCACTAACGTGGTTGATCCCGCAGGTGCGGTGGCTATGGACGATCCCTTGATGGTGGGGGAGCTGCTCTCTGCCGCTAAATCCTTTAAATCCGGCAGGACCCCGGGCAGTGACGGTCTCCCGGCCGAGCTCTATGTAGCGCTGGGTGACCTGATCTGTCCGGACCTGTTGGAGGTGTACGAGGAGATGGTGGTGGGGGGCAGAATGCCTCCGTCGTTGAGGGAAGGGATGATCACGATCTTGTATAAGCGGAAGGGGGAGAGATGTGACCTGAAAAACTGGCGTCCCATCTCTCTCCTGAACGTGGACTACAAGATCCTCGCCAAGGTGCTGGCCAACAGGCTGAAACCTGTCATCGGGCAGATCGTCCATCCGGACCAGACCTGCGGCATTCCTGGTCGCAGGATTGCTGACAGCCTTGCCCTTGTGAGAGACACGGTCCATTACATCCAGGACCGTGGGGGACACGCCGTCCTGGTCAGCTTAGATCAGGAGAAGGCATTTGACCGTGTCTCCCACGCATTCATGGACAGGGCTTTGCGCAGGCTGGGTCTGGGGAAGATGCTTTGCTCTTTTGTTAACGTCATGTATTTTGATATTTACAGCACGGTGTTGGTGAATGGCTGGAAGACTACCCCCTTTCCCATCCTTTCCGGGGTTAGACAAGGCTGCCCTCTTTCACCTCTTCTTTTTGTTTGTGTTATAGAGCTCTTCGCTGAGACTATCCGGCAGAATGGAGAGATCAGAGGGATCACCGCACCAGGACCAGATCGCTACGAGGTCAAGTGCTCGATCTACATGGACGATGTGACCGTCTTCTTTGCTGACCAGCGTTCGGTGACTGCACTCGCCCAGACCTGCGAGGACTTCGGCAGAGCTTCGGGGGCAAAAGTCAACTGCAGAAAGTCGGAGGCCATGCTCTTCAGGGAATGGCACCTGGCTTCTTCCGCCCCCTTCCCCTTTACTGTTAAGCCGGATTTCATTCAAATTCATGGAGTCTGGTTCGTGAAGGAAGGAGCGGCCCTTAAGTCTTGGCAAGACCGACTAGGAAAGATGAACTCTAAGATCGGACTGTGGAGCTCCAAAAAGCTCTCAATTGAAGGCAAGGCATGTCACGATGCCGGCAGGCAGGTAGTGGATCCTCTGTGCCAGAGAGGGATTGGCGTGGACCGTGCTAGTGGATCGGTTCTAAGTCACTACTGGTTTTCACCAGAGCCCGCCGCAAAGCGGGATGGTCTTGCTGCGGCGGTAGTGACCAGGTCGTATCCACTAGCAACGGCTCACCTCTCTGACTGCTGATGATAGGCGAGGTACAAGGGAGTAGACAGAAGCAAGGTCGGACGTAGCAGAAGGTCGGGGGCAGGCGGCAAGGTTCGTAGTCAGGGTGGATAGCATAAGTTCTGGTACACAGGCCAGAGGGACCAGGTGGAAGCCAATTAAGCTAATTGGGCCAGGCACCAATCATTGGTGCACTGGCCCTTTAAGTCTCAGGGAGCTGGCGCGCGCGCGCCCTAGAGAGCGGAGCCGCGCGCGCCAGCACATGACAGCAGGGGACGGGAACGGGTAAGTGACCTGGGATGCGATTCGCGAGCGGGCGCGTCCCGCTGTGCGAATCGCATCCCCAACGGCCATGACAGTGCAGCGCTCCCGGTCAGCGGGACTGACCGGGGAGCTGCAGGGAGAAAGACGCCGTGAGCGCTCCGGGGAGGAGCGGGGACCCGGAGCGCTAGGCGTAACAGTACCCCCCCCCCTTAGGTCTCCCCTTTTTTTTGTCCGGTGACTGCCTCCCCTGGGATGAGGACACCGGGAAGGAATGGATGGTTTCCTCAATGGCAGGCAGTACAGCAGGAGTAGGAATGGGGAGGGAGGGCAGAGGGTGAAGCTTGGCACGGGGCAGGGAGACACAAGGACGGGAGCCATGAGGGGACACAGAGGCTTGCCTGAAGGGACTGGGAGGGGGTGAGAGGCATTTTCTGTGGCAGGCAGAGTCCCTAACGACCTTAGGGGGACCGGATACAGGAGGAACCACAGGGTCACGGCAGGGAGTACTGGGAACCGGTTTAAGGCAGTCCTTGGAACAAGAGGGACCCCAACTCTTGATCTCCCCAGTGGACCAGTCCAGGGTTGGGGAATGGTGTAGAAGCCAGGGTAGTCCAAGGAGAATTTCGGAAGTGCAATTGGGAAGGACCAAAAATTCAATTTTCTCGTGATGAGGTCCGATGCACATTAGGAGGGGCTCCGTGCGGTAACGCACGGTGCAATCCAACCTGGCTCCGTTGACCGCGGAAATGTGGAGTGGCTTGACAAGACGGGTCACCGGAATGCGGAATTTATTCACCAAGGACTCCCGAATAAAATTCCCAGAGGCACCAGAGTCCAGGCAGGCCACGGCTGAGAGGGAAGAGCTGGCTGAAGTAGAAATCCGTACAGGCACCGTGAGACGTGGAGAAGCCGACTTAGCATCAAGAGACGCCACACCCACGAGAGCTGGGTGCGAGCGTGCGTTTCCCAGACGTGGAGGACGGATAGGGCAATCCACCAAAAAATGTTCGGTACTGGCACAGTACAGACAAAGATTCTCTTCCTTACGGCGATTCCTCTCTTCCAGGGTCAGGCGAGACCGATCCACTTGCATGGCTTCCTCGGCGGGAGGCCTAGGCGCAGATTGCAGTGGAGACTGTGGGAGAGGTGTCCAGAGATCTAAGTCTTTTTCCTGGCGGAGCTCTTGATGTCTCTCAGAAAAACGCATGTCAATGCGAGTGGCTAGATGAATGAGTTCATGCAGGTTAGCAGGAGTTTCTCGTGCGGCCAGAACATCTTTAATGTTGCTGGATAGGCCTTTTTTAAAGGTCGCGCAGAGGGCCTCATTATTCCAGGATAGTTCAGAAGCAAGAGTACGGAATTGTATGGCGTACTCGCCAACGGAAGAATTACCCTGGACCAGGTTCAGCAGGGCAGTCTCAGCAGAAGAGGCTCGGGCAGGTTCCTCAAAGACACTTCGAATTTCCGAGAAGAAGGAGTGTACAGAGGCAGTGACGGGGTCATTGCGGTCCCAGAGCGGTGTGGCCCATGACAGGGCTTTTCCAGACAGAAGGCTGACTACGAAAGCCACCTTAGACCTTTCAGTAGGAAACTGGTCCGACATCATCTCCATGTGCAGGGAACATTGCGAAAGAAAGCCACGGCAAAACTTAGAGTCCCCATTAAATTTGTCCGGCAAGGACAGGCGGAGGCTAGGAGTGGCCACTCGCTGCGGAAGGGGTGCAGGAGCTGGCGGAGGAGATGATTGCTGCTGAAGTTGCGACTGAAGTTGGTGCACAATGGTGGACATTTCCGACAGCTGGTGGCTTAGATGGGCGATCTGTCGGGATTGCTGGGCGACCACCGTGGTGATATCAGAGATATAAGGCAGAGGGACCTCAGCGGGATCCATGGCCGGATCTACTGTCACGATGCCGGCAGGCAGGTAGTGGATCCTCTGTGCCAGAGAGGGATTGGCGTGGACCGTGCTAGTGGATCGGTTCTAAGTCACTACTGGTTTTCACCAGAGCCCGCCGCAAAGCAGGATGGTCTTGCTGCGGCGGTAGTGACCAGGTCGTATCCACTAGCAACGGCTCACCTCTCTGACTGCTGATGATAGGCGAGGTACAAGGGAGTAGACAGAAGCAAGGTCGGACGTAGCAGAAGGTCGGGGGCAGGCGGCAAGGTTCGTAGTCAGGGTGGATAGCAGAAGTTCTGGTACACAGGCTTAAGACACACAAAACGCTTTCACTAGGCACAAGGGCAACAAGATCCGGCAAGGGAGTGCATGGGAGGAGGTCAGATATAGTCAGGGACCAGGTGGAAGCCAATTAAGCTAATTGGGCCAGGCACCAATCATTGGTGCACTGGCCCTTTAAGTCTCAGGGAGCTGGCGCGCGCGCGCCCTAGAGAGCGGAGCCGCGCGCGCCAGCACATGACAGCAGGGGACGGGAACGGGTAAGTGACCTGGGATGCGATTCGCGAGCGGGCGCGTCCCGCTGTGCGAATCGCATCCCCAACGGCCATGACAGTGCAGCGCTCCCGGTCAGCGGGACTGACCGGGGAGCTGCAGGGAGAAAGACGCCGTGAGCGCTCCGGGGAGGAGCGGGGACCCGGAGCGCTAGGCGTAACAAGGCACTTGTCCTGTGGAGTGAAGTTTTGCATGTGCTCCAGTATACTACACAGGCCTGGCCCCCCCATACCACCGTTTGCAAGGCCATCACCCGGACAGTGTTTTGCTTCATCTGGGGCAAAATGGACAGATTCAAGAGGACTGTGATGTACAAGGAGCTCCGCAAGGGTGGGAAGGGAATACCCGATATCCACACTCTGCCGAGGGCCTCCTTTGCATGTGTCACAGTGCAGCGGACTCTTGTTGAAAAGACTGGCTCAGCGGGCAGGTCCATGTCTCGCTTGTTTCTCATGCCCCTCTGGAGACAGCTGGGCTGGGACAAGTGGGAAAGCTCCATCCCTTACAACTGGAACACTCCCTGGTTCTATGGGGATGTTGTCCGGTTTGTGAGGGAGCACCAGCTGGAAGGACTGAAACCCGACCTATGGAAGCCGAAGACAATCTACAAGCTCATCCGAGCTAAGGACTTGACCGAGCTGGTTCCGGGACTCCCCGCAGCCACTGCAGAGACAGTTTGGACTAATGTGGCCTCAAAGCGGCTTACCAATGGACACAAGGACTTGTCGTGGATGGCCGTCAAGGGAGGACTCTCTCTCAGGTCATTCATGCATGCCCGCAACCTGTGCACAACCCGGTACTGCCCCCGGTGCCCATACGTGGAGGAAACATCTTTTCACGTGTTTTGGCAGTGCCCCTTTGTACAGGGTCTGTTGGACACCCTGGAACATGAACTCAGAGACTCTGTACCTAGGAGCTGCCTATCGTACCATTTGGTGCTTTACGGTCTGTTCCCTGGGACCCACGATGTGGAGGCCATCCAGGAGGCCTGGCGCCTTATGAACTGTTTTAAGGACGCAGTGTGGCTTGCCAGGAACCGCCTCGTGATCAACAGGGAGAACATGTCCGTCCGGGACTGCCGCAGGTTCATCAAGAGCCTGCTTAGAGACTATTCCATCTTGGACAGCCTGGCCTTCTCCCATGTCTCCCTGAAGATATAGCCCAGCAGTTTGGCCCTGTGATCCGCCCCCTCCCCACCCCCACATAGTCGCCCACACCCCTACCCCGATCACAGATTGTATTGTTTTGTTGTTCGATCTCTTGTGCTTTTCTATTACAGGATTGAGCGGAGTGTTAGAGTAGCATGATGTGCGATGTATAGCTTAGGGAACCTTTGCTGTGTATTGTACTGTCATGCTTTGTGTGATTGTAATTTATTGTATGACTTGTAATGACTGAACGGACAATAAAGCTCTTTCAATCACCCAAGTGCAGGTCAGCCGCAATGCTTTAGCAACACATAAGCGATTCTTACTTTCACTCCCTTTGTCAACCATATATATATTTGAAACTACACACTTTTATTCTTTAAAAATATAGATACTAAAATAGAAACATTACAAAAAAAATTTAAAAATATTTTTACATAAACACTAGCATTTTCTTTCTAACCTAAAAATCCAAAAGATCCCTTTTTTCCAGAGTGATTTATAATTGGATGAGGGCCTGTGCAGCTGGTGTCACTTGTAATAAGGGTTAAATCAGTGGAGTGTATAAGTGAAAAATGCCTCGATACATTGGGCTTCTAAAGCTGTTATTAATATGTTTATTCTCTCTTCACCAAGGGTCATTGCAATGACCTGCCATGATGTAAAACATAAAAATGCAAACCATAATCTATGTATGATTGGATATAGCATGGACTTTTATCTCCTGGTATATTTATACATGTATTGTTTATATGTTATACTCAACATTTCCTCCCTTAACACACACAACACGTATTATTAATTGAAACCATTCTATACTGTACAGCTTGTCCTTCTTGTCCTTGGGAGGTTATAGGGATCCGGAGTAACTATTTTAGACCTTTAACATTTTATTTTAGAATTTTCCTTCGATAGCTCTTCTACGTTCTAAGAATTTATACATCATTAACAATTTAGATGTTGTGTTCAATGCCAATCACAGCTTCTAGAGTGCTAAGTCAGAGATGCCGGCTCGGTCATTAAAGGGTTAATGTGTATAGTCAGTATTAAAGGGGTATTCCGGGAAAAAACATTTTATCCCCTATCCAAAGGATAGGGGATAAGATGTCTGATCGCGGGGGGCTCACTGCTGAGACCCCCCGCGATCTCCCTGCAGCACCCGCATTCTATGCGGATGCCGAATCTCCAGTTTCGTAAACCCCTGGATTTCCAGGACTGGGAACGTGACGTCACGCCACGCCCCCTCCCATAGACATGAATGGAGGGGGCGTGGCGTGACGCCATGTCCCGGAAACTCAGAGGTTTCCAAAACTGGAGATTCAGCATCCACATAGAATGCGGGTGCTGCAGGGAGATTGCGGAGGGCCTGAGCAGCGAGCCCCCCGTGATCAGACATCTCATCCCCTATCCTTTGGATAGGGAATAAAATGTTTTTGCCCGGAATACCCCTTTAAGTAGAGAGATTGATCCATCAATATTGCTATTCAACCTGGAATCATTCTGGATTCATTTTTAGAGTTTGCATTTCTCTGAGGTGGGGTGGGCCAGAATTTTCTGATTGCAGTAAGGTCATGTTCGCATGGCCGAATTTCCGACTGAAATTCACAGGAAAAATTCCCATTGAATCTCATTGATTTCAATGGGACTCTGTTGCACTGTGCACACTGCACTGAATTCCTGCAGCAGAAACATCTGCCCCGGAAATCCCAATTTCATTCATTGTTTCTGCAAATTCCGCACCGAACTGCATTGCCATCTATAGAGATGTGGACACCTCCGAGCGGCCCTAGCGTCAGCAAAGCATGCAAATGTGCAGACATTCTGCACATTATTTGCTGTGTGAACATAGCCTAAGAAGTGGCTTACATACATACCTTCATTCCACAGCAATTGTCACATTTTATTATTAGTGTTGAGCGACATAGGCCATATTCGAATTCGTTATATTTCGCGAATATATTGGCGAATATTCGTCATATATTCGCTAAATTTGCATATTCGTAATATTCACGCTTTATTTTCGAATATGCGAAAATTCGCATATGCGAAAATTCGTACGCCAGTCTCACACAGTAGTATTAGAGCCTTCTTTACACCACACAAGCTGGAAGCAGAGAGGGGTGATCACTGTGATGTGTACTATGAAAAAAAAAACTAATATTCGTAATTACGAATATATAGTGCTATATTCGTGAATATTCGCAAATTCGCGAATATGCTATATTCGCGAATAAAATTTGCATTGCGAATATTCGCGAGCAACACTATTTATTATACCATATTAGAAAGCCCTTTATTCTTCATGAATAAAAGAGTTACATAGAGAAGAAGCCAATTGATGGTTGTTTTACATTGTCGAACATCAGTCACCAGATGCCCCATACATTGACATCCATGGCACTTATCAGTCATTTATTGCTGTGGATAAGGCTTAAATGTTCTAGAGAGTATAACCTTTTTAGGGTTATCCTAAAAGGAAACAAGATGGACATGACAGGGACATCCTTTTTAGAGATGCACAGCTGCCTGATAAATGTGTTCTGTGTGTTTTTTTTATCCAAAAATGGACAGTACTGAACTTCTGAACTACTGCTAAATAAACAGTGCCGTGGGGTCATTGAGAATACTAAAGCTATATAGACATGGAAAGCATATGGGAAAGTATACATTGTGTATATGTTTTCCCTTGATCCATTCTGATGGCAGTTATCTGTGAGAAACAAGGTTTAGCTAAAGTATTCACTTTTTATTATTTACACTCACTGGAGTTAAATAATGAACAAAATGAAGAAAAGCCGTCTAGTTACCTATAAAACCTCATGCCCACCCCCCTTATTTCCTCTTACAAGTTTTTGTGAATAGCGCCTTCATTCCTTTTACTTGACTTGTTTGTTTACTACTGTGTAACATCTGACTTTCTTGATCCATGTACCCTCTGAAATGGAAAGTGCTGCAGAATATTCTGGAATTACATAAAGAGTAATAATATTATTTATTAGTAAGCAATCACAGCACAATAGTTTTTTTTAAAAATAAAAGCTCTGCTGTAATTGGTTGCTTTTTTTTTTTTTAACAGTTAGGGACCTGCATCGTCTTGATATCAAGGGCTCCTGACCACCTACCCAGCTTGATTGTGGCCACTGGAGGTGGCAGAAAGGGGTCTGCTTTTTTACGCAGTTTGTCTAACTTCCATTGACTTGGGGAGTGTAGCAAACAGTGTAGCCCAACAAGATACAGGGGAGGATTTATTAAAAACAATATAATTGAGAACAAAAGGTAGTAATGGAGCACTCACCCAAAGTCCTTGTGGTCACTTTAATCCAGTATACTCTGGTAGAAACAAGACAGGTGCAGGGGAGCGGGTCACAGAAATGCAATTGAATGGGGGCCGTCGGGATCTCGTTCCAGAGTCTGATCATCTCCAAAAAAAAGAAAAAAGAGCCAATCGGACCCTTAATGGGTCAGATACAAACGGCAATAAGAACCTAGCCTAAACCTTGTGGCATCATACCTAAGAAGACTGGAGGCAAAGTAAAGGGTCTGAATACTTATGTCAGTGCAATCAGTTATAATCTATGAGGACATCTGACAATACATTTTTATTTTTTTCTGCAGTACTCATAACACAATTCTGCTGCACCATTCACACTACAGAATTCCAAACCCCAGAATCTGTTCTGATCCATTGCTGTCTATTGAGACGGCGCATTTCCAAGCAGTCCTAACGCCCACTTATTTGGCCTGCGCCCCGTTTCTCAGAAATGGACATATTAAATATTATTTTGGGAGTCATTCTGTCCTATAGATCTTATTGATCAGTCATCTTTTTGTATTCCCACTCTACCAATGAAATGGCTGACTACAGGGAACTTCTTTCTGTCCCTTAAAGGTATTTCTAATTGAAATGCTAAGTGGCACTTTGAGTAATAGATTTGTACACAAATGTGAATGTGAACCTGTTAATCATCCTGCTATACTGTGTATGTCAATGCCCTGAATAGATGTGGTGATAGAAATATTGCCTCACAGAACGAAAATTCTCATTTTATATTAAACATCTGGCATCCTACTATTTCCTGCCAACAGCACCTCATAAACTGACAATAGCGGGAAGGTAACCCAACACAATGGAGCAGCTAGGAGATAAGGAATGATACACAAAGGCATTGCCCCATTAATTCATTGATGCCAGACTGACTTGTTTTTATAAGGGGATAAGTTACAAAAGAAGTACAATGCAAGAATGACACAACATGCAATAATCTCATCCCACCCCCACAGTCATTTAATATGATTGTAACAGGTGCTCCTGGAGCGGGGGGGCTGATCCAGTGTTTTAGTTGGGAAGGGGGGGGGGGAGCAAGTTGTGCTTGTATGGGGAATAAGATGCGCCTCACCCTTCCCTTCAATATGTAAGCAACACCTTTACAGAAACTCTCCCGATCCACTCAGTCAGACAAATGAACAATTGCACTATAAGTCAGGTGAAAGTGTACGCTATTGTGGTGTCCCAGCACTGCTGCTACAAGTTTTCCGAATATATGTTGTGTATTTCACATATTGAAAAATGCATCTCTGTGCATTGCACTTTATTTCATGCTGCAGGTTAATGTTTCTCTATGTTTCTCACATTGCTATCTAATATACACAGCTGAATAGTCATTTGGTCACATGTTAGCTCCTGACCAATAATTGCAAGAGAAAGTCCCTTTCTCTCCTAGGGAAACGAGGGGACCTTAACCTGTTCTAGGTAGTCTGGCCTTGAGCATAGCAAGAGCCACATATGTGTCCCTCAGCTTTTCTCTTCCTGTGGAGACCAAGTTTAGTGGTCTATGTTTGCTAATATCAGGAATACTTTACGTATAGGTCACATGTCACCTATCTAGTCTATAAATCAAGTTTCTGCTCCTAATCTGTTCCCGTCACTGCTGCAAGGATTCGTTTTACTACATTTTAGGCCCAATAGGGAGAATTTCCAAAAAAGCACAAGCTGTACCAGGTCCTCTTTCTTTAAGGATACATTCACACCATGTTTTAATTCTACAGTTCCCAGATCTGGCAGGGATATTTCAAAACCGGGCGCTCCCGTATCGCTGCTGGACCCACACAGCTTCTCATTCATTTGAACGAACCGCCGGGAGTCAGATAGTGACTCCAGTCTCTGCAGCGGCACCCCGGTCATCCGGTGCATGGAGCGAACTTCGCTCCGTGCCGAATGATTGGTGATGCGGGGCCGGAGGCTTGTGACTTCACGGCCACGACCCTCGTGATGTCACAGTACGCCCCCATGAATGCAAGTCTATGGGAGGGGGCGTGACGTCCGTCACACCCCCTCCCATAGGCTTGCATTGAGGGGGTGTGGCCGTGACGTAACGAGCCTCCGGCGCTGCACTCGAAAAACGAACGCCGACCAGACATCTTATCCCCTATTCTTTGGATAGGGGATAAGATGTCTAGGGGCCGAGTACCTCTTTAAGAGAGATTAGTGGTCAGTTTATTGTTTTTCACATCCATTATGTTGTATATTCCTTAAGAGATATTTGTGCTGCACAACTAAGGCCAACATACCCCATAATTTTCTAAATGAGCCTAAAACTGCTAGTATGTTTTATAGCTGTCTGTCCTAGTGAAGACCATTCATAATCCTCTGATAAAATGTTCTTGGTATGCTTCTCTTGCAGTTCATGGGTTTATTTTTTTACTAAGGTCTTTAGCTGTATTTCTTATGAGTCTGTAGCATAGTATATCCTTATAAGGAGACTGAACACATGTGGATGGTGACCCAATAGACTTAATATGTAATGACACCATGCCCAAGGTTTTATAAGACCTGACTTTAATGCTTGTTAGGTACATCAGCAATCCATCAGTGAACGTTACTTCATGAACTGGCAGCTGCATTTCTGGGAAATAGATCGACTTCCATAGTGAACACAACAAAGAAAACATAAAGTGTTGACGTGACTGCCTTGGCATGCTGCATAACCCGGCAATGTGCAGTGACGCGGCCAATGTACTTAAAACATAATGTAGTTACTGAGTGAGATGCTTTACTATTTACAGCCATCTCAAAACGAAATGGCATGTTAAGCCTTCAAGCAAGCAGCCAATTTATTTATTTATTTTTTTTTTATGTTTTCCATTTTTCATCCACACATTCTACAAGAGCCAGAACTGCTTAACTTTTTTGTCAACATATTATTTTTAAAAGTATTTATGAGGTGGAAAAATGCAGTTCCACCAATATTTAGAAGTTTTGTTTTATGGTACAGTATTCACAAACACATAGTTATATCTACTTTTTTCTGCTTTTGCATCTTAAAATTCAACATGGGGAAAAACTGATTGAGGCTAGGATTCTACACAGGTTTTTCTGGTGTTTTTTTGAAAACTACGACTGCAGTTTTTGGGCCAAAGTCAGAAGTGGATCCAATATGAAGGAGAAGTGTAAGTCCTTCCTTTATATTTCCCATTCCTTTTGAATACACTTCTAGCTTTGGCTAAAAAACTGCAGTGGAAGTTTTCCGAAAAATGCCCCAAAAAAACCTGTGTGGGATTCTTGCATAAATCTTTCCTGCTTTTCTCACAAGTTCTTCGCCTCCAGATAACCGTTGATCCCTCCCGCCTTTCACACTGCACATCAAAGCCCTCACCAGCTTGTCCCCAAGTTGTGTCTACCTCAAAAACATTTCCAAAAATCCTCTCAAGTGCATCCATAATACATGCCTAGTAGCCAAGTACATGCCAGTATAGGTTTCCTCCCTAGACTATGGCAAATTCCTTCTCTGTGGCCTCCTATCTTGAAGTGGCTATACATTTTCAATAACAGTCGGACAAATGTACATTCGGCGATCAGTTATCTCTGCCACAATCCCCTTACACATGAACATCTGCTGAGGGAATTCCTCCGTATGCACAGTGTAGCAGAATCCCATTGAAAACAAGGGAACTCTGCTGTAGCTGAATATTCCCACTGAATTCCGCTCGGAAATTCCGCTGTGTGTACATAGCCTAAGGGTATGTAAATAAAATCTGGCAGATAAATATGTGTATATAAAATATGGCAGCAAATGTTATGCTGTGTGAAAAAAGCTATCCAGCTATCAACAGGAAAATATGAAACACTACTATGGGGGACATTTATCAAGATCTGTGCACCTGTAAACATGTGAAAATTGGCGCGCATCACATTTACCATACAACTTTTCATCTGAGCACTTTTAAAAAGTCACAAATTCCATGCTACCTCTCCGCTAACTGTGAAATGTTTACTTTAAAGGGGTACTCCTGTGGTAAATTTTTTTGACTATATGGCATCTTCTTTGTAAGTTTAGTTTTTTTGCAATATACATGTGTTATATGTTTTGGCAGCATGTGTGTGTTTTTCTTACCTGTTTGTTGGGCAGGAAGTTCTGTAGTTCTGAGGGTTTTCTTTTACTGTTGTCCACAGTTCTGAGTCTGTTGTGGACAAGATGTCACAGTTTTTATTTTTATTTTTTCTCTGTCTGCATGAGAGGAATAAGCCACGCCCCCTCATCTCATCAAGCTGAGTACACAGCTCCTCACCTCCCCTCATCCTGGGAGTTGTAGTCCCTGTTGTGTGTGTGTGTGTGTGTGTGTGTATGCTAGTGTTTACAAACCAGTGTGCCTCCAGCTGTTGCAAAACTGCAACTCCCAGCATGCCCTGATAGACTGGAGGAACACTGGTTGGGAAACACTGCTCTAGCCTATTCAGCATACACATCATGTTACACCAGTGTTTCCCAACCAGTGTGCCTCCAGCTGTTGCAAGACTACAACTCCGAGCATGCCCAAAGGCTGTCAGGGCATGCTGGGAGTTGTAGTTTTGCAACACCTGGAGGCACCCTGGTTGGGAAACACTGGTGTATGCCCTACAGAGGTGTGGTGAACTACAACCCCCAGGAGACTACAGAGGCAGCATGCTGGTGTTATACCATAGACTGAAGACTCCTGAATGACACTTGCTGGGAGTTGTAGTCCCTTATGTGTGTGTATTACAGTGTATCCCAACCAAGGCTGATTATATTAGTGTTCTGTGTATAAGGGGGCTGACACGGGAAAATAGTAGAAAGGGCGGAACAAACCAAAGAAAAAAAAAGGAGCCGCCCCAAACCGGCAAGGCATGTGGCATGCTGGGATTTGTAGTTTTCAGCCCAGCAAGAAACAGGAAAAAGAAGCAAAAATAGGAAAACAAAGTGGGGGATAAAAAGACAACAAAGAACGGAAATAGAGTAGCCTAAACAACAAGAATAGAAATGAAACAAAACAAATAGGGTAAGTCAAAAATGGAAAAATACGTTGACCACCGGAGTACCCCTTTAAAGTAAACAGTCCTGTTAACAAAGAGAATCTGCTACTTTTGGCTTTAATTGCAACTTTTTGCCCAAAGCTCTCTCCTTGAAAAGTGTCGTTTTGTGTGTACGGCAACATAAGACAAGGCTTATCATTCATAGTAAATTCTGGCCAGCTGGTAGACCCCTAAAAGTATAATTGAGTATAATAATTGAGTATAATACGTGTGCCATGTAAGACCGAAGCACCTCAGGTGATAATGTTTGGGGAACAGTTTTAGAATATTGTGGCAAACCTGCTATTGTGATCCTATTTGTAGTATTGTGTAATTACCATTATGTTTTGGCACCACCTAGAGGATTTATATAGCAAGCGCTCTTTAAATGAAAAAAAAAATAACAGGATAATGTCTTTGCACATACAGGGGAGAATTTACAATAGTTTTCTCAATGTCTGACATGCTAACTGCATTGTGTGTAGTTTATTACTATGTGGCAGCCACTATTTTTGTGCATATTTGTTAATAAATTTGGAGCCCTCCTCCTGAATTAACCTGTCTAGATACAAAATGCACAGTAATTTACTTCTTTGCGTTTTTGCAGCTTGCACCAAGAATTGTGCACAAAGGAGCCATTTTCATTAGTAAATTCATCAGGAAAACATTCTGCGGTGGTCCAGTACAGGAGCTTTTATCCCGTACCCTTGCTGTCCTGTCATGCAGCCTCCCTGCAGTGTCCCCTGGGCCCCCTTGCACCTGTCCCCTCATGTATATATTGTTTGCCATGTGTTATATTATGCAATATGTACAAAAGGTGTTATTACTTTAAGAAATGTTCCCATGTGATCATCAGTTGTCATGTGACTGTTACCCAGGAGGTATTAGTGACCAGGTGACATAAGGGTGACCAATGGGACTCCACCAGAGTCTCCCCCATAAAAGCCCTGGGAGGAGTCTCTTCACTCTCTTTGAGCTCTGCTCTTGTTGCTGAGGTCCAGTGCTTTTGAGTCTAGGAGTCTGTCTGGAGTCATAGGAGGCTTCAAGTCAAGTCTGCAGCCACAAGTCTACATATCTGCAAGTAAGCTAAAGTCACAGCTTAGGCTACCTCAAGTCAAGTCTGTCACTGCCATCTATAGTCAAGTCAACGTGGCCTGAACTAAATTGTCCATATCTACTGCAAGTCCCAGCAAGCCCTTAAGGTCTCTGAAGTCACTGGTCACCTCCATGGGCCTGGCTGCACTGTATAGATTTTACCATCTGTCACTCAGTAAAGCTACCATTGTCCATAACTTGGCGTCGGAGTCATTAGTGCCAAGTCTGGTGCCTAGCCCAGGATCCAGCGGTATACCTTCGGGTGGTATTGAAGGTAAACCATGCCCTGGCGTCACGAATACAAGGGGTTTATGCCATCTGCCCCTTGGGTAATTCCATCTGCCGTACATCTCACACCTATTACCACAATTCATCACTCTAGCCACACCCTTATTTTGGGAATAAAAAAAAAAGCTCTCAGCACGTCTAAAAAGTGTCAACCTAATGTAAAATAATAGTAAATGACATGTAACTGACATGTGCCACACTTTGGCACACAGGAGAACCAAATGTGTCATATGTAAATTAGTAGTACCCATACCCCCCCCCCCCCACACACACAAAAGCTGCAAGACTTCAGTGTAGAATTTTTAGCAGAGCCTGCCCCCAAACATGTCATTTACAAAGCTGTTACCAAACTAAAACTGCTTAGCATCCAGCCCCCCGGGATACATCCGATGAAGTATATACTCTTGAAACTAGGATATGTTTTATACTTATTTAAATATGTTCATATTTATACTGTTGGTATGGTATCGACGAATGGACCTAGTTCTGGATCACTTTGTATGGAAAGCTTCAGATCTATTTAAAAAATGTATTTTCTGAATAATCTTTATTCTGCAGATACCTTTTTGCATTGCTTCCTTTAACAGCATTCTTCCAGTCTTGTACATATCAAGATTAGGGAGACACAGCCAAAAAGAAAGCTGAGAGAGACCGGCCTGTTCAGCACCAAGGAATGTTACTGGTGGTCCTGGAAAATTAAAGGGGTAAAGAGTTTTTTTAAATCAACTGGTGCCAGAAAGGGAGACAGATTTGTACATTACTTCTATTTCAAAATCTTAATCCTTCCAGTACTTATCAGCTGCTGTATACTACAGAGGAAGTTATTTTCTTTTTTAATTTCCTTTCTGTCTGACCACAGTGCTCTCTGCTGACACCTCTGTCCATGTCAGGATCTGTCCAGAGCAGGATAGGTTTGCTATGTGGATTTTCTCCTGCTCTGGACAGTTCCTAAAATGGACAGAGGTGTCAGCAGAGAGCACTGTGGTCAGACAGAAAAGAAATTCAAAACTTCCCCTGGAGGATTAAGATTTTTAAATAGCAGTAATTTATAAATCTGTATTACTTTCTGGCACCAGTTGATTAAAAAAAAAAAAATTCCACTGTAGTATCCCTTTGATCCCAGGGGAAGCAAACACCCCAATTTGATCTATGCCACATTAGCAGTTGAGCAGGTAGGGTCTTGCCACCTGGGTAGTCTTCAGTGTGAGACATGTCCCATTTGAGGTGCCAGTTCCTGATCAAAATCATAACTTAAAAGAGAGTAAATGTTGGGGCTGTGAATTGCTTTTTCCAGTGCTGGATTTTCCCTTTGCATGAGTATTTTGGTCTGAACCAGTAGTGGTACATGGAAGGACAATTGGTGAACTGCACGATCATGGGCACTCATGCTTCACTCATGCACGTGGAAGACAAAGCCTATTTTGTCTGGGCTGTTGCCATTCAAGAACAAGTATATAACTAATGGCTGAAAATGTTGATGCTGGCTATGATTGACAAGTGTCAGTAAACACAGTGCATTGCAATTGGAATAGTTTGAGGAACATGAAGAAGGGTTCATGGTGTTCACATGGCCTCTAAATTCTCCTAATCTGAATCCAATTAGAATCCATAGGACAAACAAGCTTGATCCACCTCAAGGGTTTCAAGGGGTTATCAAAGGGGTAAAAAAATAAGATACTTCACAGTCCAGGACGGACATCACAGGTACTAGTACTGAATAGATACAAATATTAGTTTATGAAACAGCACTACCTATTTGTTCAAAGCCTGATGTGATTCATTGTTCTCATCTATGTTATGACATTGTTGAAACACTAAATAAAGAATTGAAAAAAATAAATAAATAAGATACTTCAGCACAGAAGCTCTATTGGGAGCCCAGGTCTTTGTTTACTATGTGACTGTCAATTAGTGGCCTGGGTGGTCACATGCCATATTACTGGTATTGTAACACTGCTGGTTGGCAACCACCAGTGTTCCATGTGTCTTCTTTTTCAGCTTCGGATGACATTCTCTCTGCCATGTATCTGCTGTATTTTCTGGTCTTCCTGCTCTGATGTGTCTCTGTCTGCAGTTTCCACTCTGGCCACTAGGTGCCGTGCGTGAGCACTGGCTGAGTTTTATAGAGCCAGCATGCACTTTCTAGGAGTTTCCCCTCCAATCTATGCTAGGCACTACCTATATAAAGATGTCACACTTGTTGCCTAATTCCTCAGCAAGGCTCCTGAATCCTGTCTTCTGAGCCTGTCTTCTGATACTGTATGTCTGCTTATCCCTGCCTGTATACTGGACTTTGTCTTTGCCTCATCCCCTGGAACCTGGCCTGTCTGTCCTGTTATGAACTTGGACTGTCTGCCATGATTCCTGTCTGTCTGCACCTGTAGCCACATTGGCTAGCTGTTGTCACAGTACCTGTTCTGTTAATGAATACCATAATCTGCTCTGCTATCTTTAGTGTCAGTTTGCGCCATTCTGCCTGCCTGGCTGGTACTCGTGACACAGTGAGTCCACAGTGGGGCATCATAATTCCCATTGTGTGATCTTCGATAATTTTTCTGCCTGGATCACAGTCCTGCTTTTCTAAATTTTCTAGCATAATATATGTAATTAATGATATATAAAACATCTAAAAAAAACAGACATTTTTGCAAAGAAGAGGTGTTATTCTATTAAGATTAACCCAGAACCAGTTATATCTTTAACAACTTTGAAATGGTGGGGGAGGGGGAGGTGAGCGACGGGGCAGGGAGAAGCCCACCCATGCGTGCCTACGGGATGACGTCTCGGCGTCAGTGAGTGTGTGAGTATACTCCTTATGCATAGATTTCCCCTGCAGTCACTTCAGACTATAGCAAGTGATATTTTCGATAATAATCCAGTTAACTTTATGTGTCACAGATACCTTCTCATTAGGCCCTGCCTCTTAATAGAAGAATAAATATGGAAGACCTGGGCATTTTCCTTAGGGCACTAACTCACATAACATCCTATTGGCACCCAGAAATCACATTGCAGGACTGCTGATGGATCGACAAGATGGAGCCCCCTTCCTCTATCTCTGTTTCTATGGGGGATTATTTATGAAAACCTGTCCGGAGGAAACGTTGCTGAGTTGCCCATAGCAACCAATCAGATAACTTCTTTTATTTTTGAAAAGGCCTCCGAAAAATGAAAGAAGCAATCTGAATGGTTGTCATGGGCAACTCAGCAACATTTTTTCTGAACAGGTTTTGATAACTCTCCCCCTATGTGTATAATTGTCTAACCTACTGTATTAGATGCAAAGATTGCTACTGAAAGGGATTTAAATGGAAAAGATCAAAGTGAGCTAAGATTCCAGACATTGCAACAGGGTGTCAGCTATTTAACACCTCAGCCAATTAACGTCTTAGCTGCTGAGGGATTGGCTTCATCTATAACTACTGGAACCCATGTAACATGATCAAGGGGTGCCCATGGGATGTCACAGCAGTCCTGAACCTGTGATATCCCTACACTGGAAATGTATGATGGTTCACGGGAACAGCAAAGTACCACCGGTGCTTAATGGTGCCCACTAATTGAGAATGTGGTTCATCATATTCCATTGTAATTTCCATAGTTTTGACAGCAAAAATAGTACTGCATGCAGCACTATTCTTCCCATCAAATAAGTGCTACAATGGCATATGTGACACTGGTTTGACCTGAAGCCATTATACATTTTGGACCACTATATACTGTAAGCGTGTTCAGCTACTTACCTCAGCCGAGTTGCTGGCTCAGCTCCCCTCCCCACTGTAGGCTCCTGCCTTATTCTTCTGTACTGTCATGAGTGGCGATAGTTCAAAGTATTCCCCCTAGTGGCTGCGAGCGTGCACCTACCATCTCTTAAAGCGTTCTTGTATGTCCCCGATTCCTGTCCTCCTCCAATCCCTGACAGACACCTCCTATAAAACTCTGCTCCACCTGTGTCCTGATAGCAATGCAAAGATGTCTATATCTGTCCTGCTAATCCGTGTCCCTGGCCTGAGCTTGTTATTCTGACCCTGCCTCTGCCTCTGTGCCTTGCCTTGCTGATTCTTCAGTGTATGACCTGAACCTCCAACCATGCCTGTTTTCCTATTAGCCTCCACCAACTGGCTGCATCTGTGCTTGTCAGTTCTGCTGTTCTATGGAGTGAAAACACCTACTCAGCTCTGCTACATGGTACTTTTTACATGGTCGTCTTCAATGCAGCGTCACTTGTCCGGGGTCAAACTTTATCCACAAAAAATGTCCCTGGAGGTAACAGGGCAAATCATAAATTCAACAACCTTTGAGGGGTTACCCCCTCGCGGGGATTAAACCCTTCACTAGAACCCCCCTTAAAAACAATCTTTATTCTTAACTTGTTAAAATATTACCCCTTTACACTATTGTTAAAATTATCAGTGGAGGGTATGGTGTTAGGGAGCTATGATTACTCCTCTCTTTGTGTATAGAGCTTGTAATATATAATTCTCCGTGTCAATCTTCTATTGCTTTGGCGCAGAGTATGCTCTAAACTATTATTGTCCCTCCACTGTTTAAAACTTACTACCAGCCCACCCGACGTTTCGGTGATAAATCACCTTTGTCAAGGGTTAGAGGCTAATGCCGCGAGGAACTCATTAATATAGCCTACTGTTGACATCACTTCCTCGTTTAATTGACCAATCCAGTAGCGCCACATCATATTCTCATGTGTCGCGATCACGGCTCCTCCACTAATAGTAAAGGAAATCCATGACGTGCTGGTCACATGGGTTCATCATGTGATCAAGCTCCTGTCATCCGCGTCCTAGGGTGTCAGCGTTACACATCCTTTCCCGTGTCATGTGACCTCTACTTTACTACGTCACTCCTGCGCTCCGATAGTTTCAGCGCATGCGCCAGAACTTAGATTCTTCTCTGATGTTTACATCCATAGTGCGCACTCTCCGGGACTTAGAAAAAATCATGGTCACATACTTCTGATGCGTATATCTTCTAGCTCCATGTGTTTTGGTCACATCTATATTTAATAGTTCTCAGAACAGCGCTGCATTGGTTAAAGCTACTCAATGAAAATGGTGGGATTCGAACCCACACCCCCAAAGAGACTCGAGCCTTAATCCAGCGCCTTAGACTGCTCGGCCACACTACCACATGGGTTAAAGCTACTCAATGGAAACGGTGGGATTCGAACCCACACCCCCAAAGAGACTCGAGCCTTAATCCAGTGCCTTAGACCGCTCGGCCATGCTACCTCCTTCTAATGAGAATGCTCAAGGATATGTGTGGGCCAAGCATATATGAGTCTATAACTACATGGATATACGATAGTTTATATACCTAATGATCTTATGCATATAATGTAGAGATATCTGAAAATCCTCCTATTAAACGTAATGTTCCCCTGGAAATAAAATAACATAACCACTAAGGCCAATTATTATTATTAATTTTCAATAGCCTATAAAAAGAAACTTAATCCACCTAGGAATATAATGCATTTATCCCTAATACTTACCGTATATACTCGAGTATAAGCCGACCCGAGTATAAGCCGAGACCCCTAATTTCAACCCAAAATCCCAGGAAAAGTTATTGACTCGAGTATAAGCCTAGGGTGGGAAATACCTCATCCCCCCCTGTCATCATCCAGACCCGTCATTAACATCCTCATCATCCCCTTGTCATCATCCCACACATCCCCTTATCATCCCACACATCCCCCCTTCATCATCCCCTTGTCATCATCCCACACATCCCCCCTTCATCATCCCCTTGTCATCATCCCACACATCCCCTTACCCCACACATCCCCCCTTCATCATCCCCTTGTCATCATCCCACACATCCCCTTATCCCACACATCCCCCCTTCATCATCCCCTTGTCATCATCCCACACATCCCCTTATCATCCCACACATCCCCCCTTCATCATCCCCTTGTCATCATCCCACACATCCCCCCTTCATCATCCCCTTGTCATCATCCCACACATCCCCTTATCCCACACATCCCCCCTTCATCATCCCCTTGTCATCATCCCACACATCCCCTTATCCCACACATCCCCCCTTCATCATCCCCTTGTCATCATCCCACACATCCCCTTATCATCCCACACATCCCCCCTTCATCATCCCCTTGTCATCATCCCACACATCCCCTTATCATCCCACACATCCCCCCTTCATCATCCCCTTGTAATCATCCCACACCCCCCCCCCTTCATCATCCCCACCCCCCTTCATCATCCCCACACCCCCCCCCCTTCATCATCCTCTTCTCATCATTCGCCCTCAGTGGTCTTCAACCTGCGGACCTCCAGAGGTTTCAAAACTACAACTCCCAGCAAGCCCGGGCAGCCATCGGCTGTCCGGGCTTGCTGGGAGTTGTAGTTTTGAAACCTCCGGAGGTCCGCAGGTTGAAGACCACTGCGGCCTTCAACATGCGGACCTCCAGAGGTTTCAAAACTACAACTCCCAGCAAGCCCGGGCAGCCATCGGCTGTCCGGGCTTGCTGGGAGTTGTAGTTTTGAAACCTCCGGAGGTCCGCAGGTTGAAGACCACTGCGGCCTTCAACATGCGGACCTCCAGAGGTTTCAAAACTACAACTCCCAGCAAGCCCGGGCAGCCATCGGCTGTCCGGGCTTGCTGGGAGTTGTAGTTTTGAAACCTCCGGAGGTCCGCAGGTTGAAGACCACTGCGGCCTTCAACATCATCCAGCCCCCTCTCACCCCCTTTAGTTCTGAGTACTCACCTCCGCTCGGCGCTGGTCCGGTCCTGCAGGGCTGTCCGGTAAGGAGGTGGTCCGGTGAGGAGGTGGTCCGGGCTGCTATCTTCACCGGGGAGGCCTCTTCTAAGCGCTTCGGGCCCGGCCTCAGAATAGTCACGTTGCCTTGACAACGACGCAGATGCGTCGTTGTCAAGGCAACGGCTCTATTCCGGGCCGGAAGCGCGGAGAAGAGGCGCCCCCGGTGAAGATAGCAGCCCGGACCACCTCCTCACCGGACCACCTCCTTACCGGACAGCCCTGCAGGACCGGACCAGCGCCGAGCGGAGGTGAGTACTCAGAACTAAAGGGGGTGAGAGGGGGCTGGATGATGTTGAAGGCCGCAGTGGTCTTCAACCTGCGGACCTCCGGAGGTTTCAAAACTACAACTCCCAGCAAGCCCGGACAGCCGATGGCTGCCCTGGCTTGCTGGGAGTTGTAGTTTTGAAACCTCTGGAAGTCCGCAGGTTGAAGACCACTGCGGGTGGAGGAGTTTACTCGAGTATAAGCGAAAAATCGTGCTGAAAAACTCGGCTTATACTCGAGTATATACGGTACCTGATGAGAACTATTAAATATAGATGTGACCAAAACACAAGGAGCTAGAAGATATACGCATCAGAAGTATGTGACCGTGATTTTTTCTAAGTCCCGGAGAGTGCGCACTATGGATGTAAACATCAGAGAAGAATCTAAGTTCTGGCGCATGCGCTGAAACTATCGGAGCGCAGGAGTGACATAGTAAAGTAGAGGTCACATGACACGGGAAAGGATGTGTAACGCTGACAACCTAGGACGCGGATGACAGGAGCTTGATCACATGATGAACCCATGTGACCAGCACGTCATGGATTTCCTTTACTATTAGTGGAGGAGCCGTGATCGCGACACATGAGAATATGATGTGGCGCTACTGGATTGGTCAATTAAACTAGGAAGTGATGTCAACAGTAGGCTATATTAATGAGTGCACAGCGTTCCTCGCGGCATTAGCCTCTAACCCTTGACAAAGGTGATTTATCACCGAAACGTCGGGTGGGCTGGTAGTAAGTTTTAAACAGTGGAGGGACAATAATAGTTTAGAGCATACTCTGCGCCAAAGCAATAGAAGATTGGCACGGAGAATTATATATTACAAGCTCTATACACAAAGAGAGGAGTAATCATAGCTCCCTAACACCATACCCTCCACTGATAATTTTAACAATAGTGTGAAGGGGTAATATTTTAACAAGTTAAGAATAAAGATTGTTTTTAAGGGGGGTTCTAGTGAAGGATTTAATCCCCGCGAGGGGGTAACCCCTCAAAGGTTGTTGAATTTACTTGTCCGGGGTCGGCTCAGAGCGGAGAATAGGGCCTCCCGGTCAAGATGGACGGCCCCGACCGGCTCACCCTCCACAATGGAATTCGGACGGTCCCTACAGCGTAGATGGGCCACGATAGACGTCTCCTCATCCCCCTGTTATGAAAATAGCGGCAGGTTTACCACCGTTACGTTAATTTTCTATGGAGTTGCCGAAGAAAGCCATGTACTGCATTCGGCTACCTTTGGCAGGTCCCATAGAGAATAAATTGAGTGGTGGCACATATGTGGGACTCACCGCTCCATTCATAACAAAGACCCAGAGCCCCATTAAAAGATTGATCTGTTGATCTGACACTTATCCCCATTTCTGTGCATAGGGGATAAGTAAATTCAACAGTCAAAAAACAGACATGGTCACACATCTACAACATGCACAGTGATCCTATATAAATTTGAAGGAAGCTGTAAAAGGCCCTATTCTTTCTGGCAGTCTCCCAGTCCTTGACTGGGAGCACATGGTAAGTGAGCTTTGTCACCTCTTCACACTGGTGCTGCATTGTGCGTCAACTGCTGCTGCAGCATCGTGTCTGCGGGGAGAAACAGCCCAGGGTCTGGTCGGGCAGCACTGGGGCTGCTCTGCCAGTGGGTCATTCCCCCTGTGGGCACTAGTGTTGCAGTGGTGATGACCGCCACCCAGTGCAGCGCCATTGTATGCTAAGGGTGTTGGTGACCCGCTACTTACAGGTGGCCATGACGTGGCTAGTGGGCTTGTACTTCATGATTATCAAGTACAGTAAAGACCAGATAGTTTAATAACGTTTGCTGAGAAGCCTGAGATCATTGTTCCTGTTGTAAATGTGCGACCATGTCTGTTTTTTTCTATATGTGGTAGCCACGGGGTGTTAGTAGAAATACCTGATCTCTTCGTGATGCCGGAGCACCGTTATCCTATACACGGTCCGAGGTTGGAGACAGCTTCTCCTGGGCCAGACACGGGGAGTAAATTAACACACCGACGTCAGATTACGGATAACTGTCTTTACTGAGCTGGGTGAGGATGGCATTATACAAACAGCTGGTTTTGGGTGAGAGAGTGCAGCATAACCCCTTGGGAGCCCTGTTGCCTTGCTGGGATTTGTGGAGCTTTCACCAAATTATTTATACTGACTTGTAGGATGGATAGATGAATCCTGGTAGGGGGGGTGTTGTCAAAGTATTGGGGACTTGTCCACCGGGGCATAAACTCCCACCATATGGGAGATTCTTGCAGGATGACCAGAGAGAGTAGATTTGAGCAAGGCCTTCCCTCAGAGCACACAGCACTACACACCTGAACCAGACTGTGCTCAGCAGTAACTGGAACTGGAGTAGCTCCTCCCCCAACTACTCTATATAGGGCAGACTTTAGGGGTTCCCATTGACAGGCAGGGTCACATGGGGTTCCCTGCTCACTAGGGGTACAGTAACACATTAATAACATATATATGCTGTGATATATGCTGTGATGCTTTGTCTGTGGGTTGGTGTGGCCTAAAGCCAAGGGCTTGGCCGGGCAGCAGTGGGGTGCCTGGCCACTAGTGTTGCTCACGAATATTCGCAATGCGAATTTTATTTGTGAATATCGTATATTCGCGAATTCTCACGAATATAGCACTATATATTTGTAATTACGAACATTCCTTTTTTTTTTTTTTTCAGAGTACACATCACAGTGATCACCCCTCTCTGCTTCCAGCTTGTGTGCTGTAAAGAAGGCTCTAGTACTACTGTGTGAGACTGGCGTGTGAATTTTCGCATATGCGTAAATTTGCATATGCTAATTTTCGAATATGCGAAAATAAAACGCGAATATTACGAATATGCAAATTTAGCGAATATATGACGAATATTCGTCCATATATTCGCGAAATATCGCAAATTCGAATATGGCCTATGCCGCTCAACACTACTGCCCACTGGGTCATTCCCCCTGGTGTTGTGGAGGCAGTGGTTGCCGCCCCTCTTTCAAAGCCAGCACTCCACTCCACCCATTCGGCTCAGGTGTTTTTAATTAGCAGGAGACTGCATAAGGGTTTCCTCATAACATTCTCCCAGCCCACTGGCAGGGAGCACATGGTAGGTGTTCACACTGGTGTGGTGCTCTGTGGCAGCCGTGGTTGCTGTGATGCTTTGTCTGTGGGGTGGGGTGGCCTCAAGCTGGGGGCTTAGTTGGGCAGCAGTGGGGCTGCCTGGCCACTGGGTCATTCCCCCTATGGGCTTGGTGTTGCAGAGGCAGTGGTTGCCACCCGGCGCTACGCCAGTGTTGGGTTAGGGACCCACTCTTACTAGGTGGCCTTGACATGGTGAATGGGCTTGTACTTTTTGATCAAAATGTATACTAACAACCTGTTAGTTTTTGATATTATGCTGAGAAGCAAGTAGATCAAAATACAAATGGTGGATGTGCGGCTACTTTTCTGTTTCTCTACTTTTGTAGATTTGAGCTAGTCCTTCCCTCAGAGCACACAGTACAACACATCTGAATCAGACTGTGTTCAGCAGTAACTAGAATTGGAACAGGGGTAGCTCCTCCCCCCGCTACTCTATGTAGGGGAGACTTTAGGGGTTCCTGTTGGCAGGCAGGGTCACATGGGGTTCTCTGCTCACTCTCAGGGGTACAGTAACACATTAACAACATATATACAAATAATATTGGAATTAATCAGAAAAATATATTACTTTGTAATAAAGTGTGAACATATTTAATATAACAGTAGGTCTTTTGATGGGCCCAACACCTTGTGCTGCCAAGCTGCCTGAAGCAGTCCGAAGCCCCAGGATATCTACTGGTGCTGGGAAACCACATACATTTTAATTCATATAGGGAATAAGTAATTTTAGGCCTTTAGATAATCTTGAGTAATAAAGAAATAATTGTATAATATAATCCCCCTCGCTCACATTGTACATGTCATGCCTTGTTTATTAGACATCACAAACCACATTTCATCAGATTTCTATGTGTGGATATACTAAATTAACATAATGAAAATAAAATAACCTATTGTGGATTTTGAAAAATGTTGCTATTTGTCTGATTCCTATACACATGATGTCCGTCAGCTGATGTTAGCTAAGATCCAATTGATGTAAGTGTACACATCTGTATATACACCAGGCTTATTCTCCACCGCACATCCAGATCCCCAGCTTACAATGCCAAATACATTTTCTTTGTTATCTACTTCACATACAAGGGGTCCTCCTGAATCTCCCTATAGGGACAAATGCAAATAGGTTTTCTAGTTAGTAGTTATCCCAACACATACTGTACCAGCATTATCAGATTTTATCCTGTCTGATATTTCCAATACATAAACTGAACATATGCTGAATTTATCCAATATGACTGGGGATTTGAGCCAAGTCAGAGACAACTCTTCAGAAGGAGAAGTTACCTATCCTGTCTAGCTTGGCTTAAATCTCTAGTCATGTTATATGGCTTCTTACTTGAGTCACACACTGACTTGAAAGGAAAGCTTCCTCTAAAAGGTGGCTTCAGAGAACTGCTTTGCATAACCTTCTTCCCAGTGCAGCCTGAATGTCTAAAAGTCTCCACATGTCTTAATGACATTCTCCTAAAGAAGAAACATTACCCCTTTAAGCTACTTTCACACCGGGGAATGTCCACACAGAGAAGCTGAATGCGGAGAACTGGCATAATATGTCGGCGCTAGGACCGCTCGGGACAGCAATGCATTCCTTTTGGAGTCCACAGAAAGAATGGACATGTCCTTTCTTTCTGTTGACACCAGAATTTGAATCTCCGCGCCAGATGTTTCTACAATGGGACTCTGCTGCTGTGGAATTCCGCACAGACAGTCTGCCATGTGAACATAGCTTTAAAAGGAACCAATCAGCAGATTCTAGCATAAATAACGCTTGGCAAGGAGTTATATATGCTAAAATCATTATCCTCACCATCCCCTGGGGACGTTGTGCCCCAAGGGATGGTGAAGATATTTTGTTATAAAGTCCCCCCGGGCCGCCCGGCAAGTAGTCCCCTGGGCGGGGACTTACACTTACCAGCTTTGGGAGCAGAGTGGTGACGCAAGCCGTCATTTAAGCCGTCGGGGCAGGGCCACGGCTGCAGTGAACGAAGCTGGAAAGTGTAAGTCCCCACCCAGGGGACTACTTGCCGGGGGGACTTTATAACTTAACATCCTCACCATCCCTGGGGGCACAAGGGGATGGCGAGGATAATGATTTTAGCATATAAAACACTTTGCCAAGCGATATATATATATATATATATATATATATATATATATATATATATATAAATATATATATATATATATATATATATATATATATATATATATATATGCTAAAATATGCTGTTTAGTTCCCTTTAATTCTTGCTACAGAGGGAGAAACACTATTGTGATGCTGTATATTTACTGACCTGACATGCATCTACACCTCCTTCTAGAAATCCAGCGCACATCATTCCTGGTAAAATCTTATTGCCATGGACAATAGGAGACTGACACTCTGAATTAGGGATAATAGGCACATGTGCTTCCTGCAGAAAAACCGCATAGTGCTCTGCTCCTGCAGATACAGAAGAGGTTACAGACATGAAGACATAGAAGATTCTGTAAAAGCTTTAAACACTTTATGACCTTTAGGGTGAGTTCACACCACGTTTTTGCAATACAGTTCCCGTATAAGGTTTTTGGATGAAAATGGATTCCTCAAAACCTGACTAAACTGTATCAAAACGTGTGTACAAATTTTAACCTGTATATGGTTAAAGACCGTATACAGTTTGAAAAATGATGTCCGGTTGCATCAGTTTTTAAGAAAAAAAGTGTACGTTTTTAACTTTTCACTCTATTATGAAAAAGTTTCACTTGTTTGATTGAAATTCCAAGAAAAAAAACTGTGCAAAGTCAAAAACCGGATGGTGAAAACCGGATGGAACTGTACGCACATACAGTTCTGTACGGTTCCCATTGACTCCCATGTTAAAAAAAACGTATACAGTTTCCATATGGTTTTACACCCGGACCAAAAACTGTGGTAGGCTGCGGTTTTGGGTACGGGAAAAAAACGGACAAAACTGTACAAGATGAAAAATGAACACAACCGGATGCATCGTTTGGCATACGGTTTTCAATGGAGAGTCAATGCATACGGTTTTCGATACGGTTCCTTATGGTTTTCAAATAGAAAACGTATATGGGAACTGTATTGCAAAAACGTGGTGTGAACCCAGCCTAACTTCAATGATCTCCTTACCCTGGTACTGATAGCCCCAACCAATCACTTCACAGTGTTGGGCACCTGAAGCACTTTTGTTGTTTTTTGGTAAACAGGCGGGTTGTACAAATTGTGAGAACTGAGCACAGACGCCTTTTACATCTTGTAATTTTACTAAAGCTGTAAACACAAACAACAACATATTATCAGTTCATATCGTCACTTTGTATCTATTTTATATTTTATCCAGCTCAGTAGAGATGAAAACTGAGAATTTCTATGGTTGATCTATAGCCACTGTCCGCAGTACCAGTGGCTGAGCATTTATAACGAAACTGCTCAGGACTCCTCCTTTTCTGATGTTTTAAAATTCCATTTTTTTTCTTTTTAAAATGTAACACACAATATTTATGGCATTTTAGTGCTGCTTTTTATTTATAATCATATATACTGCTAAAAAAAAATAAAGGGAACACTAAGATAACACATCCTAGATCTGAATGAACTAATCGGATGAAATATTTTCGTCTTTACATAGTTGAATGTGCTGACAACAAAATCACACAAAAATTATGAATGGAAATCAAATGTATCAACCCATGGAGGTCTGGATATGGAGTCACACTCAAAATCAAAGTGGAAAACCACACTACAGGCTGATCCAACTTTGATGTAATGTCCTTAAAACAAGTCAAAATGAGGCTCAGTATTGTGTGTGGCCTCCACGTGCCCGTATGACCTCCCTACAATGCCTGGGCATGCTCCTGATGAGGTGGCAGATGGTCTCCTGAGGGATGTCCTCCCAGACCTGGACTAAAGCATCCGCCAAGTCCAGGACAGTCTGTGGTGCAACGTGGGATTGGTGGATGGAGCGAGACATGATGTCCCAGATGTGCTCAATCTGATTCAGGTCTGGGGAATGGGGGCCAGTCCATAGCATCAATGCCTTACTCTTGCAGGAACGCCTGACACACTCCAGCCACATGAGGTCTAGCATTGTCTTGCATTAGGAGGAACCCAGGGCCAACCACACCAGCATATGGTCTCACAAGGGGTCTGAGGATCTCATCTCGGTACCTAATGGCAGTCAGGCTACCTCTGGCAAGCACATGGAGGGCTGTGCGGCCCCCCAAAGGAATGCCACCCCCCACCTTTACTGACCCACCACCAAACCAGTCATGCTGGAGGATGTTGCAGGCAGCAGAACATTCTCCATGGAATCTCCAGACTCCGTCTGTCACATGTGCTCAGTGTGAACCTGCTTTCATCTGTGAAGAGCACAGGGCGCCAGTGGCGAATTTGCCAATCTTGGTGTTCTCTGGTAAATACCAAATGTCCTGCACAGTGTAGGGCTGTATGCACAACCCCCACCTGTGGACGTCAGGCCCTCATACCACCCTCATGGAGTCTGTTTCAGACCGTTTGAGTGGACACATGCACATTTGTGGCCTGCTGGAGGTCATTTTGCATTGCTCTGGCAGTGCTCCTCCTGCTCCTCCTTGCAAAAAGGTGGAGGTAGCGGTCCTGCTGCTGGGTTGTTGCCCTCCTACGGCCTCCTCCACATCTGCTGATATACTGGCCTGTCTCCTGGTAGCACCTCCATGCTCTGGACACTACGCTGACAGACACAGCAAACCTTCTTGCCACAACTCGCATTGATGTGCCATCCTGGATGAGCTGCACTACCTGAGCCACTTGAATGGGTTGTAGACTCCGTCTCATGTTATCACTAGAGTGAAAGCACCACCAGCATTCAAAGTGAGTAAAACATCAGCCAGGAAGCATAGGAACTGAGAAGTGGTCTGTGGTCACCACCTGCAGAACCACTCTTTTATTGGGGGTGTCTTGCTAATTGCCTATCATTTCCACCTGTTGTCTGTTCTATTTGCACAACAGCAGGTGAAATTGATTGTCAATCAGTGTTGCATCCTGAGTGGACAGTGTTATTTCACAGAAGTGTGATTGATTTGGAGGATGCCACCTTTGCCACAGGTCATTTTGTTACATCAGCATTTAAAAAATTTTCACTCACACCCCTTATCGCAACCTCCTTGCACTTTGCATCATACCTATATCATGCTGAAATGTATCATCAGAATAGGCCTCATGAAGAATATATTTCTGTACTGGGAACCTGACAGTCCGCTGGTCTGAAATGTTAAACAGACTCTGCCCTAGCACCACAGTGACATCCTTCACACTTGGTCTGAAAAGAAATGGTATCAAACAATATCAATAAACACAATTTTTTTTTTTTTGTAATAAAATATTTTTTTGCAGTGTGTCGTGTCTTTTTAAACCCACAATTTTTACCCTGGTACCCACCATCAAAGGGGTACCAATAAGCTGGTACCAACAGGCCCAGAGCTTCAAAAATGGAGCTCATGGGCATAGGTGGAAACAGGCTGACATTATTTAGGCTGGGAAGGGACAATAATAATGGTCCTCGCCCAGCCTGGTAATGTCAGGTTGCTGCTGCTTGCTTGGTACATGGCTAAGAATAAAAATTTGAGGAACCACACGCGATAGATAATCTTTAAAGGGGTACTCTGCCCCTAGACATCTTATCCCCTATCCTTTGGATAGGGGATAAGATGTCTGATCACGGGGGTCCCTCCGCTGGGGACCCCCCTCATCTCGGCTGCGGCACTCAGGCATCCAGTGCATGGAGCGAACTTCACTCTGTGCCGGATGACTAGCAATGCGGGTAGGAGGCTCGTGATGTCACGGTCACACCACACTCGTAATGTCACGGCCATGCCCCCTCAATGCAAGTCTATGGGAGGAGGCGTGATGGCCGTCACGCCCCCTCCCATAGACTTGCATTGAAGGGGCATGCCCATGACACGACAAGTGGGGTGCGGCCGTGACGTCACGAGCCTATGGTGTTGTACCCGACGTTCTAAATGAATGCCGGGTGCAGTGGGACCCCTGCGATCAGACATCTTATCCCCTATCCTTTGGATTTTCTTTACTCATAAAAGTTATAAAGATTAGTAAATAACATATAACAGCCCATGAATCTTGAGTTGTCATTGTTGGTTAATTTAACCAGATCAGAAATAGGTACCGTATTTGTCAGCAAACTACTTGACAAACAGAAATTTTAGATCTCACCTACGATCCAAACAGTGAGCTGCGGTTAAAACCCAGCAGGAGGAGATAACAGTCCCTCCACAAAAGCTGTCCCCAATATAAATCGCTGCCATATAAGGATGAGATGCGGGGAGCGCTACCAATCCACCTACAATACGTGGAGTTATAGAGGGACTTTTCCGAAATGTGATTCCACAGTCTGTAGGTATGATTCGTGTAAGATTCTTTGGAGCTTCTGAAGTGCCAGGAGTACCAGAGATATTGACAGATGGCACATGCTGTGTGGTAGGCTTGGGTTTAGAGGTTCGTGGGGGTAAAGTACTAGCTGCGAAGACATAAACATCATCATTTTGTAAAGAGACATGTCACTTTGGAAGTATTGTTTGAAGCAATTCATTGTTTTAATAGGTTTTTGTTTTTTTTATGTCAAAGATCTTCTTTCTGTTTTTAATTGGTGACCTTCAGACTGGAATATACGTAATTGTAATTTTAGGTTATTTTAGTGCTATGCACAAGTTGTAGCTAATACCGTATTCCTTTTTTCATGATCCTATAATTCAAAGAGCTTTTTTAGGCTTCTATGTCATAAATGTTAGTTTATGTTGTTTTATAAAATGTGTATTTTGCCAACAATTATTCCCTTTTATAATGTTGGTCACCATCAGCCAGTTTTACAGCAGTGCCAAAGTATTGGCTTGGACTATTTTTGGAAATTCTAGAACATTCAGGTGTAAAATAAAAAAATGTCTTAGTTGACCTTTGCAACACCCCCTAGGGCACCACCACCTACCTGGCCCAAGGGGTCGGGGCACAACTTTGGGCGATTGCTAGCACTGGGAATCTAGGGCACTTGCCCTGGATCCACAAGTAAGCAAGTGTTGCTTTCAACCACAAATACATCCTTCGACACGCTTGCAGGTAAAAGTTGAAAGTGAATAAGAACCAGGTCAGCCAGAAATGTAAAAGTCTTCCATTTATCTTGATCGAGGATAAGAACCACAAGCAGGTGGTGACAGCGGATAGTAGAAAAGCACACAAGTCAATTCATGGACACGTTTCAGGTCACAGGACCCTTTGTCTCAGCATGACTACAGTAGTAAGCTAGAGCCATTTATATGGTGCTTCTCAGGTGGAGGGGCGGATAGCAGGTAAATACCTTCTATTAACCCGTTGTTTCCCTCCGAGGAAACACCATTACATATATTGCACATTCCAGAAAGATAATAAAATACTCAGCTTAAAAGTGAAAGCGGTTTTTATTAGGCCTGAGGTCTGTAGGAGAGTAGGAGTGGTGCAGGAGGCATTTGTGCGATGAACTTAGAGACCTGAACTTGTCAGACAGTTTGCAGAGGAGCACAGAGGAGGTCCGTATATATTTGCTCTGGAGGGGACCTATCTACCCAGGGACCTGTTTACACTGGGTGGAATCTATGTACACAGAGGGAACAAATAAATGCATCTACTGGGGGGCCTGTCTACACTAGGGGGGGGGGGGGGGCATTCCCCATATTGGGAGCAACTATCTTCCTACTAGGGGCACCTATCTACCTACTTGGGGGACTTAGCAATACTGTAAATGAATAATATGCTCTAGATTAAATCCAGATTTTTTCAGAAACTCCATAGCCAATTTTTAGAGTTTCACAGTGTGGATAGTACATGCATTCGGCAACTCATGGATGCTCAGTTTTGCCACTAAAACTGCTGTATTAACAACAAAATTGGGCAGCTGTTGGCCACTGCATGTCGGCAGGGTTTCCTCTACATGCACTATACACACCAAGGGACCCTACTTTCAGGGTGCATTTTAATGTTGTATACATTAACACAAAGTTGATTGATGTCAATGGTTTGATGTAATTTCCCTCAAAGCGACCCTCGTTGAGGTGAGTACTAGATAGCAATGGCTTCTGTAAATGTTGTTACAAGGAGCATTTACCTAGAAGGGGCATCCTCCTGACAATATTTTTACATTGGCGTGATAAATCAACATCAATTATATGTTTATTGCTGATACATTAAATAAGATGATTTAATTAAACAAACTAATCACCAGGTTTCTGCCCATTCATCTCATTTACCTGGTAACTGGTTGCAGGGTGGAAGTAAACAATGGTCCCAGCTCACTCTTTCTTCCTTCATTGTGAAACACCAAGGTTGTGTGTCACCATCTGGGTTCCTGAGGATTTAAAAAAAACGTCATACTGTAAGAAGTGTGTTTTATGTCTTTATATGCCAGTCTGCAGATTTGTATTATCCTGGTCACTAGAATATAAGGGAGTACCTAACCCAAGTGGTCATCTTGTAATTGTGAGGTAGGCATCACTTTATCTGGATGACTTAACTGAAACTCCATAGATTAGTTACATGAAGGGGCTGCAATAGTCATACCCATCATTGTGTACCATGCACAGCGTCATTTGGTTGAAACTATATTTGCTAGTGCAGCTCATAGTAGCTCAGTCCAAAGCAGTCCAAAGCAATGTGACTGAACTAAGGCAAATAAGTATAGTACAAAAAAAACACATAGACATAGCCAGCACAACAACCAAATGCATGGGTGCATGCCACCCATGCAAATAAAAAATACACAAAAAGAAGGTGGCAGCAGCTTTTTCTATTTGATCACAAAAGTAAAATTGAGGCTCTTAGCTCACTCTTTGATCATAATGTGACCCCCCACATTCAATGTGTGGAGGTTGCCTCACTGCAGATGAGACCCTAACACGTTCACTCTACTTATGTCTTCTGGGCATAAAGCCTCATATTTACTTTTGTGATCAAATATAGAGTGTGGCTGCAACCTTCTTTTTGTGTAATAAGAACGTAAGATGGTCATACCACACTGAAAGTTGCAGACACTTTTGGGTACAAACAAGTTAACTATTTTTGTGCAAGGGTGAGCAGAGCCTAAAGGACCACAACATTTTTCTCAGAATTTTCTCCTGACCACCGTGGCACATGTGCAAACATGTATGCTGCCAACATTCGCATTTCTTACTAGAGCGTGGTACCTGACCATCATTTGGCCAACACACTCCTAGTCCAAAATCATTGTACTCCATACTGGGAATGTCTGCCTGTTATGTGGTTTAGTCACACACTTACTCACTTCCTTTCAGCAGATCCTTTTATAGCACTACAGAACCAAACAATCAACAGTTAATATTGCAAACGTACATACAATACATTGAAGAATGTAACACCAATATAGAATACAGTGAACACAATTAGAGGAGCACATGGCTACATTGGTGATGGTACATTTAAATTCCACTTGTAGTAAATTGCGCTTGAAATATTCCTGAATTTACCACAATATGATGTCATAGTGTAATATGCTACTGGTATTACCTGCAGTACGAATGAGGTCCTAGGCCATTTCTCTCTGCATGCTTTCCGCTGTACCGTGAAACCTCATGTTCTATGATGTCAGACTCCCAGTTTAAACAGGTTGTTCCTGATACAGTGACATTTGCTGTGCCCCTGTAGCTGGTGCCATTGCCTTTGTAGCAAGTCTCTTTATGATCTTAACGGAATAAACATTTGCAAGAAAGGTTAGGGCATGTTTCCATCACAAATCTGTCCGACTCTTCACTGATTGTACAGCAACCTGTCAAAATCGGATGCCTAAGTTTAGGCGCATGAGATGAAAGCAGCCCCATTGAGTTTAATGGCCGGGACCTAGTCAACTTATCTGGACATATTTGTGCATTTTCTGTGAGTGTTGTCTGCTGGGCTTTTGAATCCTAAAAATGTACAAATGCAATAGATGGTCTTAACTGGTTTATGATAGGGAGATTTATTGAAACCTGATCAGGAAAAAAGTTGACCAGTGGCCCATAGTAACCAAACAGATTGCTTCTTTTATTTTTTTTAGAGGCCTTGCTACGGGCAACTATGCCAATTTTCCTCTTGTTTTCCTCATGTTTTGATAAATCTCTCCCTATGTCCAGGCGGGACACTGCCAGTATGTGCACATACTTCTGCATCTCATTTTAACAGGTTGCTGATGTATACGGGAAGCATAGGACATAATCATGATGTGAATGAGCCCCTAAAGGCACAAAAAAGTATCTCCATTTGTTATATCAATACTTACTTATTTCACAGTGCTTTCCTGAAAATCCCTGGGCACAGCCACAGACCCTGTCATCTTTGTGTTGAATGCAGTGTCCTCTATTGAGGCATGGGTTGCGAGCACACTCTAAAAATCCAAAGCAGCAAGGGGTGAATAGGTGGCCATCAAGTGCCAACCCCTATTCCTGTCATTGCACTGTGATAGCTATAAAATGTTCTATGATATACACAGCATTGTTGCCTTGCAGCACTCAGTGTTTTATTAAGGAAGGTAAAATCAAACTGGTCTTCTTATCTCTAAAATAGTACACATTCTAGACAACACATAGTACTGGACCTCTTTTCTAAAAAGAAAAATAGTGAAGACTGAAATTGTTGTTGACAGATAGAACAAGCCTTTGCCATCCCTATGTGACTCTCCTTTCCAGGCAGTCCTAATTACCCATGATGCAGATTAGGGTTTTCATTTGTTTTTTGTTTGTTTTTTGCAACATTTAAATAGTACCCGTCACCAACTAAACTTTCAATATATTGTTCCTTATGTAATTATAATACTCTTTGCTATTTACTTGCAGTTAAAATTCTCAACCTTTATATGTTTTTAATTTGATTGTAAAAAATGGCCACTAGATGGATCTGTTCTGTTCCCTGCTGCAAGTCAATCAGTTAGTTTGGTCTCCTCCCGTCCTGGCAGGAGACCAAACTCAGGAAGTGCGTGAGGTGCATGGTGAGGCACAGATTAGGGATTGACCGATATAGTTTTTTTAGGGCCGATACCGATAATCGTGGAGGTTAGGGCTGATAGCCGATAACTTATACCGATATTCCGGTATAACTTATCGGCTATTTACCCCCCGCGACACCGCTGCAGATCATTGATTTAAAGTGGGCGCTTTAAATCAATGCACTGCAGTGGCTTTTGCGGTGCCATAGGCCACCGCCGCCACCACCCGCTTCTCTCCCTCTACCTGTCAGGGTGGTCCGGGCCATCCTTCCTTCCTGTAGTGTCCAGCGGCATTCCGGGTGGAGGGTGAACCGGTCCGGGCTGTACTTCTTCTCCGGGGTAATCTTCTCCACTCCGGGCAGGCTCCGGCCTAGTAACGCAGCATAGACGCCGCTGCGCAGTGACGCCCGTGCGCAGCAACGACCCTGACGTCACGGCGTAGCGGCATCTATGCAGCGTACTAGGCCGGAGCCTGCCCGGAGTGGAGAAGATGACCCCCGGAGAAGGACAGCCCGGATCGGTTCACCCTCCACCCGGAATGCCGCCGGACACTACAGGAAGGATGGATGGCCCGGACCACCCCCATTACAGGTAAGTTTAAATTTTTTTATTGACTCGGGCAAAAATCCATACCGGTATACTGCCCAGCACTACGGTGGGGGGTGCGACGCGGTGGGTTGGGGGGCAGTCGCGGTGCGGTTGCGGCGGGTCGAGGGGGGCGGTCGCGGGGCGGTGCGGGAGGCGGGGCATTATCGGCTTATCGGCAAGGTAATTGCCGATAGCGATAATGCCCAAAATCGTGATTATCGGCCGATAATATCGGCCATACCGATAATCGGTCGATCCCTAGCACAGATCTCGCAGGCTTCAGTGATGGCGCACCTGCTGACAAGGGTAAAGGTATGATACAGAGATTTTAAAGTTTGGAAAAATTTTGAAGGGCAGGAGGGGTGTTAGGAGTAGTTAGGAAATATAATCTGAGTTAGTTTAGTAAATATGGTTTGATGACAGGTACTCTTTCATACTTTTATTTCTCTCTTTTTTGTCACCATGCAGATATATTAGCACCCCCAATATCTTTGTATGCGTGTTGTATATTTCTTAATTTGCGCATATTTTTAACTTACGTTTCCCAGTGGTTTTTTTACACACTTTTCTATGCTCATGGCAGTTGCATTCTTCCAAAATGGGGGGTGTATACCTCAGCCATTTTTCCTTGGGTTCGAAATACTCTTGCAGTTTTTCATCATAGCATTTGTCTAGAAGATAAAGAAAATATGTACCTATTAATTTCACTATACCTTCCAAGTGCATCTCTCACCAGACAAAGCTTTCATTCGGCTGGACTCACAACTGCAGGTATTTGAGACAAACAGTTGTTTGCACAAGTCCAAAGTTGTGAGCCTGTGCGATCTTTAGTTTTTAGCATGGGAGAGGCGCAGGCTGCGCTGGGTGGTACAGTTGCCAGGCAAGCGCACCCCACTTAGTGTGGTTACTCAGGCCTATTCCTCCATGATTTTGTGGTCTATGATGTTTCTCCCAATTAATATGTGCTTTACAAATTATGTGAATTTTTTCAATCATGTGATTTCTGTTGAAAAATGTGTAAGCTTTTTTTGTTTGTTTTTTCAAACAAGTTGAAAAAAATGCCATAGCTACAGCATGAAGCATTTACAAAACACCACAAAAACACCACCATTTTTTAAACCGCCCACATACTTTTCATTCTTTTTGGATTTACTCTTTAATTTGACTCAAAAACTGCATCAAAACCTGCCACAAAAAATTGCATACACGACTCCACCCTCCTTAAGGTGTGTTTACACAACAAGGTTCCTCCAAAATTAAAATATTTTTATTTCAGTCCAACATGTTTTGAATGTTTCATACATCCTTATTCATGGCTGTACAGCAATCTCAAAATGTGAACTTTTTAAAGTCACAAATTCACAAAATGTATTATGGGTGATTTCTTTATTATTAGACTTGCTTTCTTTAGGCTGCCATTAGACGTTCTTACAGTAAAATTTTTGGCTGTTCAGTTTCTGAATGTGAAACACGGTTTTACATGTTTCACCTGTCAAAAGTACATAGCCAATAACCTCATCAAAAGACATAATAAAAAGCACACTAACATTGCATGTGAGCCTCAATTAAAGTAGCCTTCAGTTTGGAAATGGACTATGCACAAGCACTAAGCACTCCACTGTTAGAAGTGCAAGGATTTTGCCTATGATATCTAAAAGTAACTTACTTAGAATTAGATATTTCCTGCATTCTCAAATATAATGCATCATTTTAAAGTTCTGGATATTGAAGGGTATTTGTATGCTTACCTTTTCTGCAATTCTTGCCTGTGTATGGCTCATAGCATTCACAGTGATATCCCCTTAAAGTGTTTTCACACACACCTCTAGACTCACAAGGGTTGTTCTTACAATGATCTGAAAAAATGTATAATAAGTGTATACAGTATATATGTATAATACATTAAAGATGCTTAAAGCATTACTGTAATTAGTAAGAAAATAATAGAAACAAAATGCTGAAATCAGTGTAGTAATGTGCCCTAAGATCTGTATACACAATAATATGCATGTAGACAGTCATTATGCAAAAAGTGTACAACCTTTATTAGAGTAATTATTAAAAACACATAAAATGGAACAGGTACAAACAGATAAAAATAGGCGGCTCAAAGAAGTGGTATGAAGCTGAATAGCAGTATTGATAACAATTGATTGGACAAATGCCTAAATGGATATATATATAAGAAGCCTGCTATAAAGTCATATAAAAATGACCAATATATGAACAGGTCTACCCACAGAGCTGTGCACCAGTGTAATTATAAGCTAATCATATAACTAGGGTTACCCATATAAAAATGCAAATCCACATAACAGATAAGGTGCAGTGTCACCAATACAATAAATGGGGTACTACCTTGTAGTGCACATAACTGCATGTTTTTTTAATAATCTCACTATACATCTATCACCTTGTATAATATTATATATGAATTGCACATTTACACATATGTTTACAATTAAAATTCTTTATTATGAATTTTTTTTTCTACTAATTTCTTATAGATATATTTATATGTATTTTATTTATATGCACATATATTAATATATTTGAACTATGATATTTATTGACACACTCAGTATTATATTTTCTTTGAGATTTAGCATGTCACGTGTGTTCACCGGTTTGCACAATTTTTTTGCAGCACTCAAGCACTTTTTTTCCCCTTCTCATAATTATTTTGCACTTTATCTTTTAAATAGGATGAACTAGATAGTTATTTATGTTTCACTTGAAATTTATTGCGAATGTAACATATTATATTGCACATTTATGATGTCTATAGTGATGGCTAATTTCCTGCCTGTTTGCCCTCACATACAATGGCCAATACGCGGACCTGGCGGGATGTGCGCAGGCGCGCACTCTCACCAGCGGTTATGCGAGATCTCGCAAGTCCACAGGCCGGATTCCTACTGCACATCCTCCGTGCGTGATAACGTGTTGGACGCACCGCATCATCTAGACGCCGGGACATGCGCAGTGCGGTCCAAGTTGGCGGCGGCCATGCGAGATAGAGGAAGCACATACAGGTGATGCTTATTGTTATTTATTTTCTGTGTTGTGATTGGTGTTGGGGGCATATAAATGAAATGTCTGTATTAGTTACCATACATTCCCTGAAGAAGCTCTATGCAAAACGGCGTTGGGGTGGTGGATCAGTGGTAAGGGTTGTCCTGTTTTTCCACGCGGATGGTGTGCGGTGTTATACCTATCTGTACTGTGGGCTATTGTTTGTGGGGGCTGATACCTGCCAATACATTGGCAGCAGTTATGTGCACTACAAGGTAGTACCCCATTTATTGTATTGGTGACACTGCACCTTATCTGTTATGTGGATTTGCATTTTTATATGGGTAACCCTAGTTATATGATTAGCTTATAATTACACTGGTGCACAGCTCTGTGGGTAGACCTGTTCATATATTGGTCATTTTTACATGACTTTACAGCAGGCTTTTTATATATATCCATTTAGGCATTTGTCCAATCAATTGTTATCAATACTGCTATTCAGCTTCATACCACTTCTTTGAGCCGCCTATTTTTATCTGTTTGTACCTGTTCCATTTTATGTGTTTTTAATAATTACTCTAATAAAGGTTGTACACTTTTTGCATAATGACTGTCTCTGTGGTTATATGTTGTGACTTTGGTAATTTGTGATACACAGAGACATTGGTTCTTCTCTTTTGATTTACCTAAAGCCCATTTGTTGGTTGGTAATAATATGCATGTGTTAAGGGGTACTCCGGTGAAAGTTTTTCTATTTTTTTCTTTGTAAATCAACCAATGCCATAACGTTAAACAGATTTGTAAATTACTTCTATTTAAACATCTTAACCCTTCCAGTACTTATCAGCTGTTGTATGCTGCAGAGGAAGTTCTTTTCTTTTTAAATGTCTTTTCTGTCTGACCACAGTGCTCTCTGCTGACAGGAACTGTCAAGAGCAGGAAAAATCCCCATAGCAAACCTATCCTGCTCTTGACAGTTCCTGAGACAGACAGAGGTGTCAGCAGAGAGCACTGTGGTGAGACAAAAAGGAAATTTAAAAAGAAAATAACTTCCTATGTAGTATACAGCAGCTGCTAAGTACTGGAAAGATTAATACTTTTAAATAGAAGTCATTTATTAATCTGTTTAACTTTCTGCCACCAGTTGATTAAAAAAATAGTTTTTCACCGGAGTACCTCTTTAATATGTAAAATACCTTTTGATCTATGTATTACTGTAATGAGTCTTTTTGCATTTCTCTCAGAGGCTGGAGGCTTTTCCCCTTGAGTATGATGAGCTCCAAAAAGAAAAGCATTTCCTCTGTAGTATACTACATATATTTAATAGAGGTAATTTACAAATCTGTTTTACTTTCTGGCACCAGTTGATTTAAAAAAAAAAAATTCCACGGGAGTACCCCTTAAAATCTTCGCTAGCTATGAGCAAGCACTGGTGAGTTGCCATTTTTTTGTCAACCATACAACAATTTTCACATGACAAATACCCCCCTAAAAGTGTAAGTCCAGTGTTTGTCTTGCGGAGAGAAGTAGCTAACGCTGGGTGGTACAGTTGCCAGATCCGTGCAGAAAGTACACTAGACAAACGCTGGACAATTTAAAGGAAAACTCTTATTATCAAGTCATATTGAGGTCCACAGCTCTGCATTGATGAAATTCTTAGCATGTCTTTATAGCAGTTGGAGCTTGATTGAAAACAAACTATGCTGCATACAGCCACCACTAGAGGGAGCTAACTGCATACCGTGTTTATACTGAGCCTGATCGTCTGGCTCCTTGTGACATTTCTGAGACCAGGAAGTATTGCCCAGTGGGACGGGTCATACTTTAATGTAGAAAGTATGTCTTGCACAAACCCTTTAAATGTATGACAATATGCTGTAAATGTCTGAGCTCCCTATTGTAGTACCCTTATGGTATGTTTACACTGAGAAAATTTAGTGGAATCAGACTTTGCTGTGAAAATAGACACCGAAATTCAAAGTTCCATTGGGCTTTTTCACTCGAATTCTGCCAAGAGAATGAACATGTTGATTCTTCTGGCAGAATCCAATCCCTCATCGAAAGTTCTGTAGGTGAACTTCTAACATCTACTCTCGAGTATAGGCAGAGCCAAATATAAGCCGAGGCACCTAAGTTTACCACAAAAACTAGGAAAAAAACCTTTATGACTCGAGTATAAGCCTAGGGTGGGAAATGCAGCCATAGGCTGTATCAGGGCATTCTGGGAGTTACAACTACAATGCTCAGCATCCCCTGATATAGCTGACCCAAATGGTTTGGGTCAGCTGCATAGGCTGAAATAGGGCATGCTGTGCATTGTAGTTACTAACTGCAGCACGCAACATGCCCTGATACAGCCGATGCAGCTGGCTCAAACCTACAACTCACGTTGTACCATATTAATATTTATAAATCAAACATTTTCAGAAGGCTTGTCACCCACTTACTCATAAAACGGCATTATGTAGTGGCTGCAGCAGCCTGGAACTCTGCCGCACTGCTTTCCGGTGGGGCTTGTAACGTCACTGACATCTTCTCCCCTGATAACAGATGTGCCTGTGTGTGGCACACATGTTTGTTACCAGCAGGCCCTGCAATGTCAAAGGGCCCTGCACAATGCATGGAGTGGACTAGCAAGTAACTAGAGGGAGGGGTGTTCACGGATCTACCCGATCGCCAGATCTATTGTTGTGTCTCGCCGCCGCTGGCAAGGCCAAGGTATAAAAAATGTGCTGGAAAAACTGGGGTTATACACGAGCATATATGGTAAGAGTCAGAATACCACTAATATCTATGAGAGGCTGCTGCAAGCATAAGGAAATTCAGAGCGAAATCTTTAGAGTGTGAACCCGACCTTATGCAGCAAGCATTAGAGATTACATGGAGCCCAGGCGCAAGCATGCCCATGATTCTAGTTAGGTCATTGTATGGTTTCGTTACTGCAGTATATAAAATCATTGTATAGCACGGAACAATGTATTATTTAAGGGCTGTATTTAGATGGTAGTATTTGGAAGCACAGTGTAGCTGTAAAAATGATGATATAATTGTAATAAAAATCATCTTAAGAAGAAAATAAAAAGCTTAGGAATAATACCTGTCACTTTGTGACCCTCCACACAATAGGACCAACTCTTGTCAATATTAAAATTCCTAGTGAGGGAGCACCTAGGAGCACAAAAGCATGGCAGAGATAAATAGCTGTAAGGAGAACACTCACCGGGCAGGCAAGTAGTTGTCAGTCATCAGCAGAATATCTATTTATCATTGAGATTTCTTACATACAGGTATCCAAACTGAAATTTACAATATATGAATTTATGTGTCTAGGTTTGCCCTGGGTTTAGTGATCGATGGCCTAGCTTTGGGATACATCAGCAAATGGGCCCAAATGAAAAAAAAAATAAAAAAAAATAATTGATCTTTTTGGTGCTAGTGCATAGGTTCATAGAAGACAACATCCTAATGTTCTAGCATAAAATGTACTTAACCCCTTAAGGGCCCGGGCTTTTTCCGTTTTTTCATTTTCAATTTTTCCTCCTTAACTTTAAAAAATCATAACTCTTAAAAATTTTCACCTAAAATTATATATAATGGCTTAATTTTTGCGTCACTAATTCTACTTTGTAATGACATTAGTCATTTTACCCAAAAATCTACGGTGAAACGGGAAAAAAAATCAATGTGCGACAAAATTGATGAAAAAACACTATTTTGTAAGTTTTGGGGGCTTCTGTTTTTAGGCAGTACAATTTTTGTCAAAAATGATACCTTACCTTTATTCTGTAGGTCCATACGGTTAAAATGATAGCCTACTTGTATAGGTTTGAATTTGTATCACTTCCGAAAAAAATCATGAATACATGCAGGAAAATGTATATGTTTAAAATGGTCATCTTTTGACCCCTATAACTTTTTATTTTTCTGTGTTCAGGGCGCTATGGGGACTCATTTTTTGCGCCGTCATCTGAAGTTTTTAGCGGTACCATTTTTGTTCTGATCAGACTTTTTGATCACTTTTTATTCACTTTTTTGTGGTATAAAAAGTGATCAAAAATGCGCTATTTTGGACTTTGGAATTTTTTTGCGCGTACGCAATTGAACGAGCGGTTTAAAAAGCGGTATATTTTTATAATTCGGACATTTCCGCACGCGGCGATACCACATATGTTTATTTTTATTATTATTTACATAATGTTTTTTTTTATTTTTGGAAATGCCGGGTGATTTAAACTTTTATTAGGGGAAGGGATAATTGAAAGGGTTAATGATTTTTTTACACTTTTCTTATGCAATATTATAGCTCCTATAAGGGGCTATAACATTGCATTTACTGATCTTTTACACTGATTGATCCATCTCCATAGAAATGGATCAATCAGTGTTTTCGGCGATTGAATGCTCAAGCCTGGATCTCAGGCTTGAAGCATTCATTCGGCGATCGGACAGCACAGGAGAAGGTAAGAAGACCTCCTCCTGTGCTACAGCTGTTCAGGATGCTGCGATTATACCGCGGCGATCCCGAACAGCTCCCTGAGCTAACCGGCAACTTTCACTTTTGTTTTTAGCCGCGCGGCTCAGCTTTGAGCCGCGCGGCTAAAGGGTTAATAGCGCGCGGCACAGCGATCAGTGCCGCGCTATTAGAGGCGGGTCCCGGCTTCACTATGACGCCGGGCCCGCCGCGATATGATGCGGGGTCACCGTGTGACCCCGCGTTATATCGCAGGACCGGGACTCAGGACGTACCCATACGTCCTGGGTCCTTAAGAGGTTAAAGGGGTACTCCAGTGGAAAACTTTATTTTTTTTAATCAACTGGTGCCAGAAAGTTAAATAGATTTGTAAATGACTTCTATTAAAAAAATCTTAATCCTTCCAGTACTTATTAGCTGCTGAATACTACAGAGGAAATTATTTTCTTTTTGGAACACAGTGCTTTCTGCTGACATCACGACCACAGTGCTCTCTACTGACATCTCTGTCCATTTTAGGAACTGTCCAGAGCAGCATATGTTTTCTATGGTGATTTTCTCCTACTCTGGACAGCACTTAAAATGTAAGAAGGTATAGCACAAAAACAAGGCACTAGTGCCGATACGATCAATTTTTTTGTCTTTGGGTCCATTTGCTGATTTACTTACTAGACTAGGATTGACTATAATCTAGAGCAGTGGTCTTCAACCTGCGGACCTCCAGATGTTGCAAAACTACAATTCCCAGCATGCCCGGACAGCCAACGGCTGTCCGGGCATGCTGGGAGTTGTAGTTTTGCAACATCTGGAGGTCCGCAGGTTGAAGACCACTGATCTAGAGGATCGTGGCTACAGTATATTTTATGACAACAGAGGTGTTGTGCACAAAACCATCTGGTGACTGGGAAATTGCCTCAACACTGTGAGAGAACTACATATACATACTGTAATGTAATTACATGTCCTAGCAGCGATTTCTTCCTCCCTGCTTCTGCGGTATCAATAGCGCCACTTTTTTGCTGTGGTGACTAGTCCTAATGACAAGGCTGGTTAGCCTATCAGGAGGCAGAGATGCCAGGCTAACCTGATTTGGCGCCAGCGTTCCGCCTTCCTAAACAATGGTACATTGTGATTGCCTCTGTTTCTCTGCACTAACACACATGTTATATTTTGGATCTCCAGTACTCTGACCTTTGCCCCTGGACCTTGTCTTGTGTTCTGATTCTGCCTATGACAATTAGTGTTGCTCGCGAATATTCGCAATGCGAAATTTATTCGCGAATATCGCATATTTGCGAATTCGCGAATATTCACGAATATAGCACTATATATTCGTAATTACGAATATTCGTGTTTTTTTTTTTTTTTTCACAGTACACGTCACAGTGATCATCCCTCTCTGCTTCCAGCTTTTGTGGTGTAAAGAAGGCTCTAATACTACTGTGTGAGACTGGCGTGCGAATTTTCGCATATGCGAAAATAAAACGCGAATATTACGAATATGCGAGTTTAGCGAATATATGACGAATATTCATCCATATATTCGCGAAATATCGCAAATTCGAATATGGCCTATGCCGCTTAACACTAATGACAATATCTTCTGGTATTGATTCTGCTTCTAAACTATGACCTTAGTATGGTTATGGCCCTTGTCTTTGGGGTTACCTTCTGGCTCTGACCTTGGCTTGTGACCTGACTTTGTTTCTGGTTGTGATTTTGTCATGGTCATGTCCGCATGGTTCTGATCTTTTAGACACTGTCCTTACTAAGCTAGGCCCTGTGCAATTATAGGATATAGGTAAGGGAGCGTCGCCCAGTGGGGGCGGCCATTTAGGGCAGATTGTCCAAATAGATAGGGACAGTGTTGTGGGTCAAGATCAGGGTACCACTGTCCCCCACATAACTCAAACCTCTGTGTAAGTATTATTGATTGTACATAGAAATTTAAAGGGTACCTCTCATCAAATAAACTTTTGATATATTTTAGATTAATGAATGTTGAATAACTTTCCAATAGCATGTTAATGAAAAATATGCTTCTTTCTATTGTATTTTTCCCGATCAGTCCAGTCAGCAAGCATTTCTGACTCAGGCTGGAGTCCTAAACACTCAGAGCTGCCAGCCTGCTTTGTTCACAGCCAAACAGGCTGTGAACAAAGCAGGCTGGCAGCTCTGAGTGTTCTCCTTTGTGAACAAAGCAGACTGGCAGCTTGTAGTGTTTAGGACTCCAGCATGAGTCTGAAATGGTTGCTGCCAGGACTGGTAGGGAGACCCCTAGTGGTCATTTCTTCAAAGTGGAAAATTAAATAGAAAGAAGCATATTTTTTAATAACATGCAATTGTGAAGTTATTCTGCATACATTAATCTATAATATATCAAAAGTTTTTTTTGATGAGAGGTACCCTTTAAAGGTGACTAAGCACATGAAACATAAAGGACAAATAAGCAGAACATAAACAGAACAGGACTTATCCCTACCATGGTCTGGGTCCATTCTTTCCTTTTGAGATACAAGTGTGGTGCTGCATGCGGGCATAGTGAAAAGGGAAATGACACAACTCTCCGCTCTCGGTCAGAACTGAAAGTTACACAAGAGGATACTGTTGTCATTCTTACAAGTCAATGGTACAAAAACATATTGGAATGTTTGCTAAGCAGCAAATGTAAATAAAAATAGGATAAAAAAAATGCTGTTACCTAATCCAGATGTGTGTTTTGGATTTTCTTTGTGCCTCTAAAAGAACAGATATATTTATATTATTATTAGTATGTTACGGCATACACTGAGGTATTACGGTTGTGTAAGGGTTAACATTTTGCTCTTTGCTGCCACTACTGATAGGCTATGTATGTATAGGAATGTATAGAATGCATACATAGCTTCTATGCAGAAACTACTATTAAGTCCCCAAATCCATCCTCTCTACATATAGGGCTGGAACAGTTTAGTCTGGCTCAGGCCAGTGTTCATCCTGCTAGGCCTTGTGAGGAAAAGTTGTTTAGGCCTAGATGTTATTCAAGTTAGAAACTGCTACATGCAAGTCTAGTTCAAGTTGCTAACATTACCTTGAGAACACTCAGTGTCCAGGGGCGGAGCTATGGGTGGTGCAGAGGTAGCAGTCGTATCAGGGCCCTGGTGCCTAAGAAGGCCCAAAAGCACATCTGCCCCATAAGAGACCAGTATTATAATTGGCACATAGGGCCCTGTTGCAGATTTTGCATCGGGGCCCAGAAGCTATAGGTTACCCTTCTGTCAGGGTCAGTATATGGTTTTCACCCACAACTGTTTTCAGTTTACTTTAAGAGGGCAATTATCTTCTAAATTCTCTTTCCTGTTCCAAGAGGGAGAATTGTCTAGATAGAAGAGGGGGGTAGCTGACCAAGGACCATTCTGCTTACACTATTCTCATTGTGGGCTTCCAGCCTGAGTTAGTACTGCAAGGCTATCACATCACAACCTATTTTAGCATATGCCCTGTGATAGGTAATCGTGACGCAAACAGTTAATGAAGTCATTTAAAAAATTTGCACCACACTTAATCAACCTATGCAGGTCCCCTACAGCGCCCTCACCAAAAGTGTTACCAGCCTATTTAGAGACTTTTAATCAGCATAGCTGTCTAGCTGTCATAACATTCATTGTGAAGTAACTTGCCACCTTGTTTTATATAGTGACTGTATCTAGGGTGAACCACTTCACCCATTCTTCTCATGGGTAAAGCAATTAAAGGGGTACTCCGCCCCTAGACATCTTATCCTGTATCCAAAGGATAGGGGATAAGATGTCTGATCGCAGGGGTCCAACTGCTGGGGACCCCCGCGATCTTGGCTGTGGCACTCTAGACCAGTGTTTCCCAACCTTTTTTGGGTCGGGGCACACCTTGGAAATTTTTTTTCCCGCGGTGCACCCCTACCGAGGTTGACGAGCAAAAAAAAAAAAATATGAACAAATTCCTATGCACACTGCATATATCTTATCTTGAATATATCTTATTTTCTCCCACATTAGGTTGGCAGTATAGTTACCCCCACATTAGGTTGGCAGTATAGTTACCCCCACATTAGGTTGTAGTTACCCAACATTAGGTTGTAGTTCCCCCACATTAGGTCCAGTATAGTCCCCCACATTAGGTCCAGTATAGTTCCCCCACATTAGGCCCAGTATGGTCCCCCCACATTAGGTCCAGTATAGTACCTAATTACTCTATAGCAGTAGGTCCCGGGACCAGAGGAGCGGTGCTCGGAACACTGAAGGAGGCGCGCCGCTGGTAACACTTACCAAGTTGACAGCGTGCGTCCTCCTCGCTGCTCCGGTCCTCCGCGATTGTTGCTATGGGCGCACGCATGGGACGTCAGTGACGTCCCTGCGTGCGCCACCTCCCGGTGGTCCCCACGTTTTTAAAGTAAACGCGGGGCTGCAGGGACTTAATAGAGGCATCCCTGTGTCCCGAAAGCAACTTTTGGGACACAGAGATATCCCACGGCGGGTGTTTTTCCCATGTCACACCTTACATTATGTCACGGCACACTAGTGTGCCGCGGCACAGTGGTTGAAAAACACTGCTCTAGACATCCTGTGCTCCATGCTGGATGACTGGTGATGCGGGGCGTAGGCTCATGACTTCACGGTCACACCCCCCTCATGACATCACGGCCATGCCCCTCAATGCAAATCTATGGGAGGGGGCGTGGCAACCATCAACCCCCTCCCATAGACTTGCATTGAGGGGGTGTGGCTGTGACATCACGAGCAGGCGCGTCCGTGACGTCACGTGCATACATCTCTGCACCCAATGCTCTAAATGAACGCTGGGTGCAGCAGAGGGATCGCAAGGGTTCCCAGCGGCGGGATCTCCGCAATTAGACAGCATATCCCCTATTCTTTGGATAGGGGGATAAGATGTCTTGGGGTGGAGTACCCCTTTAAGCTTTTAATAAACTTTCAGGATACTCTGTCTTGTAAGTGTAAATAGTAAAAAAAAAAGAAAACAACCTTTACTCACCCCGGACTCAAAAGTGCCAGTATGATGGCCCATACATTGTGCACTTGATGCTGCAGCCAATCACTGGCTTCTGCAGTCATGTGAAGTACATACAGGTAAAGAAGGCTAGTGAGGGCAGCATCATGTGCAGTGCAAGCAGGAGGCACTGGAGTGACAGCAGGAGTACTAAAATAGACAGAGAGCTAACAAGTCCTCTGTAATGATTGTATAATGATGATAAATGCAGTGTACTTACCGTACTAATGTACTTTTCATTTCCATCATACACTATTTTCTCTGCTTGGTGTCAGTAAATGAATAAACTGCTCCAATTGTATCTAGTCTAGAGAAATCGTTTATGAGCCAAGATCCCTAGTATAGCAAAGCACTCTCCCGTCCTGACTGTTTTCTACAGCGTGTAAGCGTAGCTAATGTGTGTCAGTCTGGATTCTAGGCTATTTAATGGCAGGATCACATCAAGTTTGTGATAACAGGTCATCATGTATGCCAGGGAAATCATATATACCAGGGAAGCCTACATTAAGATCTTAAAGGAGTACTCCACCCCTAGAAATATTATTCCCTATCCAAAGGATAAGGGATAAGATGTCTGATCACGGGGGTCCCGCCGCTGGGGACCCCCAGTGATCTCAGCTGCGGCACCACAGACATCCGGTGCATGGAGCGAACTTTGCACCGTGCCGGATGACTGGCAATGCGGGGCGGAGGCTCGTGACCTCACAGTCATGCCCCCCTGGTGACATCACGCCACGTCCTCTCATTGCCAATCTATGGAAGGGTGATGTGACAGCCCCCTCCCATAGACTTGCTTGTTGGGGCGCGGCCATTACGTCACAAGGGGGGCGTGACCATGATGTCACAAGCCACCGGCGATGAACCCACAACTCTAAACGAATGCCGGGTGCAGCACGAAGATCACAGGGTCCCCAGCAATGGGACCCCCCTGTGATCAGACATCTTATCCCCTATCCTTTAGCTAGGAGATAAGATGTCTAGGGGTGAAGTACTCCTTTAAATGTCCATATACATCAATAGTCATACATATGCAGAAAGAGTGTCCTTTAGGCATACATTTGGTCTTATTTATTATTGAAGTCAATTACAGACACGTAATTATATTGTAATTCCATTGTGTACGTAAATTATAGACTTTTAAATGGTCCTGCCACACCCGGAATGGATCTAGTCTTTGAAATATGAATTTGCCTATTTAACTGTCCACATTACACAGACTTGTGTCACACTCACAAAACTGTCGCACAGATGTATGTGAGTTTGGCATAGCTACGACCCTGTACAAACCCTTTGACACTGCATGACTGGGCTGTCTGATGGTTGTTCTGAATAGAAAATCTTGTCATTTAGAAATCTTATGCACGTTTGCAACAAACTACACCATGTACAATGTAACTAACAGGTTCCGGTCAAGCTTATGTTCTATATTTATAATGCCTCGCCAGCAGTTTTTTTTAGCAATTTTCCTTGTGGCTGACAGTTTTCAGAATAGGGTGTGTGGCCTAAGTTGTCACAAACATGTTCCAAATTTTAAAAGTGACTGTAACATTTCCAATACCAAAGAAATGTTGGCAAGCCTATGCTGGATGCAACTGGTCACATATTTATGAAGGGGTTTCTGGAAAGGAATGTTTGCATCACATTCACATACATTGTCGCAACACCTTTATGAATGTGGGACACATTGCATGCAAATTATTCCATTTAAAAAATATAAACTGTGCCCAACCCCCCCCCCCCCTCCCAAAAAAAAATTCAGATTGCATTATCATTAAATAAGGAATGCCGCAGACCAAGCAACTGGCACTACACAAGCCCTGTCTCTATATGACTATGGAATCCACTAGTAGGAGAATATTAATCTTATGATGGTGATGCTGAGACTCTTAGTAGCATTACATTTCATACTAATCCACAAAGAGAAGAAAAGAGGGCAGGGACTCACCGATCATCTTTCTTAAACTTTAACAAACTATAAACCTACAGATCTCGGAAACATAAGAACGCATCAGGAAACTAAAAACTGTGTGATCAGGGCAGCCTAAAGCTACTTAGTACAAGTAACATCTCAATTTCTTTTGGTCAGTCAAAGGTTCTCTTTAAGGAATGGCACATTAGGAAGATTACACATTTTATAAAAGTGCTATATAGGGGTTAACAGCATGTAAAAATTGATGGACCTCAATATTAGATCGGCAGGGGGCTGTTTGCTGTTTTAAGAGGTTGGCGTACTAATGCAAACTCCTCAGGCTCTTCAATGTCTACATGCACTTGCCCTTTACATCAAGGAACTGATGTGTTGCCCCATTTACTTAAATGGGACAATGTTGCAGTTTCTAGCACTGACTGCTGCTCCTATAAGTACAGCGAAGGAAACTTCACATAAACTAACAGTACAAACAAATACAATAAATGAATACATCTTATCAGAGAGAAAAAAAATCTTTCTCCTGTTGTCAGGTTTTTTTGCCCCCCCCCCCCCCCCCCCAGCTAAGTTTACTCTGAATTCAAGTCTCTCATCAGAGAGGAGATGGATAAGCAACTCACTGATGGATCAAGTTGCATGCTGACCATAGAAGTCTATGGAAAGGGGAGAAGGAAAAAGGAGAGGGAGAAGGAAGTGGCTAAAGAGAGTCAGAAGCAGACTAACAACAAAGCAACTACAGCAGTATATGATAGGTACCGGATCTCACCTGATGATGGATTTACAGTTTATACTGTTTAGCACTGCTTTATAATGTCAACCATGCCTCTGCTTCTTATTGTGTACTATATAGATATAGGGGAGCAGTGTCCCCTCTTCTGTGTGTGCAGTGTATAGGAGACACCAAAGACATTTCACTCCACTTACTAACTCAGGGACAACTGGAAATTAAAGATGAAGTCTGCAGAGCGAAAAAATGACGATAAATATAATTTACAAGTTATATAATGGCCAGAAATAGTGCTGCTCCTCATGTACGTGCACAGGGCAGATCATCCTGAATTGACAAGTATGATATAGTGTAAATTTAAAATGGTATTGAAGTGTGCAACTCCTAGAATAACTCTGCATTTGTTTCTTGTCTATATTTAGACAGCAGTTTCTCTTTTGCTGTCATAGTTCTGAATCAACAATATATAATTTAAGTGATTGCACAACCTCCTATTTCAGTGTGTATAACATTTAACAATAATCTGTTGTTTATGTGTATTCCCTCCAACAAGTATAACAAGTTATATGTATGTAAAGCTAGCTGTCTGCTCTAATCTTAAGGGCCATAGTTAAAAATACTAGGAACACCAGATAAAATTGCCATAGAGGTGTCAGTATCCAAGCGGTCTAACATTTCTAGCAGTAAGGGAACTCGACAAACCTGTTGGTCCAGGTTCCTATAGTTAGGAAAAGAAGCCAAACAGTTACACTTAATGTGACCTCAGTACTTAAGGGTTTCAGACCTTTCAACAGTTCCCTTAAATATCAGTGAGCACATTCAGGGTTTATAGACAGGACTTTACTCCGTAGTCACCTGTATCTCTATGGCATACACACGACCTGCCAATAAGTCGACAGCTCAGGTGGCACAACTCATAGAAGGTACTTACTGGTTTGGCCGACACAGTTCCCAGTAAAATAAGAAAGAAGAGCAGAGAGGGAAGCTTCATGGTGTCTACACAAAATGTTAGTAAGCTCAAAGAGAAAAGACAAAGGTTAGGAGATTGCACTGGTGAGGAAAAGGGTATTGCCCCTTCACCTCTGATCTGCACACAGGGATTGTTTGTTCTCAACGTCATCTCTCATGGAACCATACAATTCTGAATAAGATGACAGTCCAGGTACAGTTCTAATATGCCATGCGTTAGATGACATTATTGGTGACCTTTTCAATAATGCAGATACTGTTCACCTGGATGTTTGCTCATTTGGTAAGCCTAACTGGATTTTAAAACCCCTCCAAAATTGTTGTGTTATCTGTGCAGAATAGGTCTGTTAGGTTAGGTTTACACTGACATATCTGTCACTTTACAGTATACACTGCCATATCTGTTGCTTTACAGTATACACTGCCATATCTGTCGCTTTACACTATACACTGCCATATCTGTCACTTTACAGTATACACTGCCATATCTGTCACTTTACAGTATACCTCAGCATCCTGTTTTCGACAGGATGCCGACGGAAAATGACTAACGGGAACACTACTGCAGTGTAAACCTAGCCTAACACACCTATTCTGCACAAATAACACAACCATTTTGGAGGGGTTCTAAAATCCAGATAGGGTTACCAAATGAGCAAACATCCAGGAGAACAGTATTTGCATTATTGAAAAGGTTACCAATAATGTCATCTACCACATGGCATATTAGAACCGTACCTGGATTGTCATCTTATTCAGTATTGTATACTGTAAATGGGAGCAGCAGACCTATTGACTTAAATGGTCTGAATGAAGTTACCTAATGACTCCTTTTGGGACATATACACTATTTTAAGCAGACTCAAAGGTATGAACTGCTGCGCTTAAAAGTCTGGTTAAAAAAAATGTGACTAGGTGACTCCATTCAGGCTCAAGTTAATGGGGTCTGCTGCTCCCGTATACGTCGATGTCCTGTTTTGGCAGGATGCCAACAGATATAATGAACAGGAGCACTAATGCAGTGTAAATCTAGCTTTACATGCACTAACTTACATTCTACTAAGAGACTTTTTCTGATACTGTGGTTATTTGGACTATTTGGACTTGGATGGACAGTCTTCATATGTGCCAGATTTTTTTAAGTGTATAAGTAGACTGTCTAATCCAAGTATAGACAAATTATTAGTTGGCTTAATTTGAACCTGAACTGTGCTCCAAATTTAACTAAGACAATGTCTCTTTTGTCAAAAAGTGTTTGAAAAGTGTCTAAAACTCATAATAAATGTCATGCAAGTAGATAGATTGTGGTGCATATTGTGCAGAATTCTACTACATTTTCATGCTAAACCTGGGCTTATGTGTGTAATGTGCCTGTCACTGCTTAAACTGTAATATGGAAGTCACTGCAATGGGTGTACTATTGCTGTTAACATTATGGATGTTTTGTGGCTATTAGAGATAAGCACATTTTTTGAAAAATTCCATTCGGCCGATTCCCCAAACTTTCAAAAAAAAAATTCCGCTGCGAATCGTTATTTAAAACAGCTATTTCTGGCCTACAGAGAGCCTCAATAGGGGTGTAGAACACTTTGCCTTGCTGTAACATGCATAGGGAGTGTGCTGGGTCTGGAGGTGGCATCAGTATGAAGAGACCATATAGTGGCTGAATGACACAGCGTGGAGGTGGCAGCAGCATGAGGAGAACATATAGTGGCTGAATGACACAGCTTGGAGGTGGCGGCAGTATGAGGAGACCACATAGTGGCTGAATGACACAGCCTGGAGTTGGCAGCAGCGTATAGTGGCTGAATGATACAGCCTGGAGTTTGCGGCAGCATGAGGATAACATATAGTGGCTGAATGACACAGCCTGGAGGTGGCGGCAACATGAGGATACCATATAGTGACTGAATTGCACAGCCTGAAGTTGGCGACAGCATGAGAAGACCACATAGTGGCTGAATGACACAGAGTGGAGGTGGCGGAAGCATGAGGAGACCATATAGTGGCTGAATGACACAGCCTGGAGGTGGCAGCAGCATGAGAAGACCATATAGTGCCTGAATGACACAGCGTGGAGGTGGTGGCAGCATGAGAAGAAAATATAGTGGCTGAATGACACAGCCTGGAGCTGGCCACAGCATGAGGAGACCATATAGTTGCTGAATGACACAACGTGGAGGTGGCGGCAGCATGAGGAGACCATATAGTGGCTGAATGACACAGTGTGGAGGTGGCGGCAGCATGGGGAGAACATATAGTGGCTGAATGACACAGCCTGTGTTAGGAGTTGCACCGCGGTCAGACATGCTTCTCCTCCGCTGCCCGGTATACTCCAAACTGCGATTTGCATCCCGCAATACAATTGCAGCCTGCCCACTGTGTCCTACCCTCCCCATTGTCCCCATACGCTTCCTGCTTACCAGAGCGTGCATCCCCGCCTCCTAGGGCGTGTGTGCGCCGGCTCTGTGAAATTTAAAGGGACAATACACATCTAATTAGTTCTTGCTTCTCTATGACTCTATAAGTACAGGCACTTCCTTTTGAACCTAGCCTGATCTTTGTGCCTTATCAGCCTAAGAGAAAGCATTCAGTTCGTGTCTTGCCCTGCCGTGTATCAGACTCTATTGCTACGTATCCTGACCTTGCTCCTGTGCTGCCTGCCCTCTGACCTCTTGCTAGGTGAACTGACCTTGCAACTGTGCCACCAGCCCTGATGTCCTGCCTTTCCTGACTACGTGTTGCCTCATTCTTCCAGTGCCACATTACACCTCGGTCACCTGTGTGGGCGAGTCGTATCAGGGGTAGCGACCTGGGTGCAGGCTGTGATGAAAACCAGCGGCACCTTAGACTCCACTCCCTGGTATGGCCCACATCATCATCCACACAGGTACAGCGAATCCACTTCACCTCAGCCGTAACAGTAAGATCCGGCCATGGATCCCGCCGGGGTGCCTCTGCTGGATGTTTCTGACCTCACTTCTATTGTGGCCCAGCAGTCCCAGCAAATGGCGCAACAAGCGCAGCAGTTGAATCAACTGTCCGCGATGATGCAACAGCTCCTCAAGGTCCAGCAGCAGCAAATACAGCAGCAGCAACAACACCATCAACAACAGCAATCTGCTCCAGTGGCTCCTCCGGTGTCTGCAGCATCTGGTTTATCCCTGCCGACGAAGTATGAAGGGAACCCTAAATTGTGTAAGTGATTCATGACCCAGTGCTCCATGCACATTGAACTGATTGCCAATCAATTCCCGACAGAGCATGCCAAGGTGGCCTTCGTGGTTAGTCTGCTCTCTGGTAAGGCTATGGCCTGGGCCACTCCTCTCTGGGAATGAAGCGACTTGGTGACTACCAACCTGCAAGCTTTCAGAATTCTGCAGCGTCTTTGAAGAGCTTTCTCAGTCTTCCTCTGCCGAAACTGTGCTTCTGAACCTCCGCCAAGGGGATTCTTCTGTTGGTGAGTATGCGGTCAAATTATGCACCCTGGCTTCTGAACTAGACAGGAATAATGCAGCCCTTTGTGCCACCTTCAAAAAAGGCCTTTCCAGCAGGGTCAAAGATGGTTTGGCCACACGAGATTCTCCTTATACTCTGATTGAACTCATTCTGCTGGCTACCCACATTGATGTGCGTTTTGCTGAGAGGCAAGAGGAGCTCCATCAAGAACGCGAACCTGCCCATTCATGTCGTCTTCCCCGTTTGGCTCCAGTGTTTCAGCGACCTCCTCTGCCTACTTCTTTGCCATCTTCCGAAGAGCCCATGCAGATGGATCATGCTCACCTATCTCCACAAGAAAGGTCACGCCGTCAAGAAGAGAATCTGTTACTTGTACTTTGCCATCCCGAAGCATTATCACAATAACTGCCCTCTTTGGCCTCAGCGACCGGGAAACTCACGCACCTAGGGCACGTGGGAGAGGCGTCTCTAGGTGTGAATACTTCCTCTCCTCGCTTATACATGCCTGTCCGGCTCTTTTGCTCTTCAGGTTCCTCGTTTCTGATTTTGTGGACTCTGGTTCTGCAGGGAACTTCGTGGATGCCTCTCTGATCTGTAAATGTCATCTCCCAGTCACACAGCTTGCTAAGCCTCTGTACATCTCTACCATCAACGGGGAGTGCCTAAATTCTGCAGTGAAATTTATCCCAGAACCTCTGAAGATGTACAAGGAGTGGATTAAGTTCTATGTCCTTCCACACTGTTCTTCCTCGGTTCTCCTCAGTCTGCCTTGGCTGCAACGCCACGCACCGGTTCTTGATTGGTGTTCTGGAGAAGTCTCTCGTTGGGGCCAGGATTGCCAGGACCGCTGTCTGGTGAAAATTCAACTGAAGCATCCTATTCCTTGTCCCTCTCTGCCGGGTCTGCCTAACCCATACCAAGACTTTGCTGACGTGTTTTGTGAGAAGCAAGCTGAGAGTCTTCCTCCTCATCGACCCTATGATCGTCCAACTGACCTTCTGACTGGTTCTTCGCCCCTCAGGGAAGAATCTCTCCTTTGTCGCCTACGGGAAGCCAAGATTTTCACCAAGTTGGACTTGCGAGGGGCCTATAACCTCATTAGAATCCATGAAGGAGACAAGTGGAAGATGGCTTTTAATATCCGTGATGAGTAGTTAGTGATGCCGTTTGGTCTCTGTAATGCCCTGGCCTTTTTTCAAGAATTTGTCAATGACATTTTCCGAGATCTCCTTTAAACTTGCGTTGTGGTGTATCTGGATGACATCTTGATCTTCTCGCCTGACACCTTCGGAGCAACTGCCTCTACGCCAAGCTCGAGAAATGTCTCTTCGAGAAGTCGTCTCTGCCGTTCCTCGGCTATATTGTCTCTAACCTAGGCCTTCGGGTGGATCCTGATAAGCTGTCTGCAGTCCTAACCTGGCCACAACCTTCTGGTCTGCGGGCTATTCAACACTTCCTCGGCTTTGCTAATTATTATCGGCACTTCATTCCGCATTTCTCCACCCTGGTAGCTCTGATTGTGGCAATCCCAAGAAAGGTGTCAATCCCAAGTCTTCGCCGCCTACAGCGGAGGAAGCTTCTCTTTGTTTGAAGTCGGCATTTGCCTCCGCACCTGTTCTGACGAGACCGATCTGGGCAAGCCGTTCTACCTTGAAGTGGATGCCTCTTCTGTAGGAGACGGAGCAGTTTTGACTAAAAAATCCCCCAAGGGCAAGATGGTGACTTGCGGCTTCTTCTCTAAAACATTTTCTCCTGCTGAGAGGAATTACACCATCGGTGATCGGGAACTCTTGGCCATTAACCCCTTAAGGACGCAGGGTTTTTCAGTTTTTGCATTTTCGTTTTTTCCTCCTTATCTTTTAAAAATCATAACCCTTTCAATTTTCCACCTAAAAATCCATATTATGGCTTATTTTTTACGTCACCAATTCTACTTTGCAGTGACATTAGTCATTTTACCCAAAAATCCACAGCAAAACAAAAAAAAATCATTGTGCGACAAAATCGAAGAAAAAACACAATTTTGTAACTTTTGGGGGATTCCGTTTCTACGCAGTGCATATTTTGGTAAAAATGACACCTTATCATTATTCTGTAGGTCCATACGGTTAAAATGGTACCCTACTTATATAGGTTTAATTTTGTCGTACTTCTGGAAAAAATCATAACTACATGCAGGAAAATTTATATGTTTAAAAATGTCCTCTTCAAACCCCTATAACTTTTTTATTTTTCCACGTACAGGGCAGTATGAGGGCTCATTTTTTGCACTGTGACCTGAAGTTTTTATCGACACCATCTTTGTTTTGATCAGACTTTTTGATCACTTTTTATTCATTTTTAATGGTATAAAAAGTGAGTCCAAAAATACTCTTTTTTGGACTTTTGAATTTTTTTACGTGTACGCCATTGACCATGCGGTTTAATTAATGATATATTTTTATAGTTCAGACATTTATGCACGCGGAGATACCACATATGTTTATTTTTATTTTTATTTACACTGTTTTATTTTTTTAATTGGAAAAGGGGGGTGATTAAAACTTTTATTAGGGAAGGGGTTAGGGTTTTTTTTACTTTTTTTTTTGCAATGTTATAGCTCCCATAGGGGCCTATAACATTACATACAGGGCTGTGGAGTCGGAGTCGAGGAGTCGGACGAAATTTTGGGTACCTGGAGTTGGAGTCGGAGTGGGCAAACAATGCACCGACTCCGACTCCTACTAAATATAGATTGGAATTAAAAAAAAAGCAAGTTTAAATGTCCCAATTCACAAAAAGTTATAATTAATGACTTCTCTACTGTAAGAATAAAGATCAGTGCATGCAGTGCCTCACGTACCCGCAAAAGGAACACGTTAAGTGACCGTAAAGAAGCATGCTTTTCATGTGCTTTACTATATGGCACGCAACGCACAATTAGGGCGGCAATATTTATACTTTCCATAGTGTTGTGTTCTGCTGTTACAGGGAACCCATGGGTAACCTAGCCTCTCACTGATAAGGGATTAAGTAAATATGTTTTTTGCAGGACTAGAGACACTGGTATAAGTGAAGGGAATGGAGGGTCAATAGTTCAAGACTGAAGCTGTAAACCATTGGAAAAGGGCTATAAAAACTTGTAAACTCGATTGTTAGCTTAAAGGGGTACTCCGCCCCTATACATCTTATCCCCAATCCAAAGGATAGGGGATAAGATGTCAGATCGCCGGGGTCCCGCTGCTGGGGACCCCCGGCATTGCCGCTGCGGCACCGCGCTATCATTACTGCACAGAGCGAGTTCGCTCTGTGCGTAATGACAGGTGATACAGGGGCCGGAGCATCGTTACATCATGTCTCCACCCCTCGTGACATCACGGCCCGCCCCCTCAATACAAGTCTATGGGAGGGGGCGTGGTGGTTGTCACGCCCCCTGCCATAGACTTGCATTAAGGGGGCGGACCGTGATGTCACGAGGGGCAGAGCCATGAGGTCACGCTGCTCCTTCCCCTGTATCGCCCGTCATTATGCACAGAGCGAACTTGCTCTGTGTAGTAATGAAAGCCCGGCGATCTGACATCTTATGCCCTATCCTTTGGATAGGGGATAAGATGTCTAGGGGCGGAGTACCCCTTTAAACATGACTATGCGATTCTACTAGGGAAATCATGTTTTATAATAAATGCCCCTTCATGGATCCTCCCACTGCCCTATCTTCAGCAGCAGATCAGCACACAAACTGTTCAATACAGTAGACTGTTTGCTTCCCAGCCAGTAGTCCTGTGGTAATGACATGTATGTTGCCTTTCTTTCCTTCAAGGAATGTATAAAATACATTTGCATATTAATACAGAGGAGTCGGAGTTGGGGAGTTGGCGTCGGAGTCGGAAGTACAAAAAACTTCGGAGTCGGAACATTTATCTACCAATTCCACAGCCCTGATTACATACACTGATCTTTTACACAGATCACTGGCATGTATTAACATGCCTGTAATCAGTGTTATCGGCGATTGACTGCTCCTGTCTGGATCTCAGGCACGATCGGACACCGAAGAGGCAGGTAGGGTCCCTCCCGGTGTCCTGTAAGCTGTTCAGGACGCCGCGATTTCACCGCGGCGGTCCTGAACAGCCCGACTGAGCAGCCGGGATAGTTTTCACTTTCTTTTCAGACGCGGCAGTCAGCTTTGATCTCCGCGTCTGAAGGGTTAATACAGGGCATCACCGCGATAAGTGATGTCCTGTATTAGCCGCGGGTCCCGGCCGTTCATGGCCGCCGGGACCGCTGCGATATGACGCGGTGACCCCGGGGCATATAGCGGGAGCCGGCGCAGGACGTAAATATACGTCCTTCGTCGTTAAGGAGTTAAGCTCGCTCTGGAAGAATGGCGTCACTTGTTAGAGGGAACTACTCATCCTAATAATATCTATACAGCCCATAAAAATCTTTATTTACAGTCCGCACTACGTCTGAACCCCACAACCCCACAACGTCTGAACTTTTCTTTTCCCAGTTTAATTTTCTCATTCATTTTCGATTAGCACACAAGAACATCAGAGCCGATGCCCTCTCTTGTGTCTCCGATGTGGTGGGTTAGGAACCTTTAACTCGCCATATTGTGCCTCCAGATCAATTGGTTTCAGCAGCACCGGTCAATCTTCAGCAAGATTCCCCCCCCCCCGGGAAAAACTTTTGTACCAACTCGCCTAAGGACTACAGTACTAAACTAGGGACATTCTTCCTTATTGGCCGGTCACCCAGGAATACGGAAGTCTACTTTGCTCATCCCCCGTCATTACTGGTGGCCGAACTTGGAACGCGATGTTGCCGACTATGTCCGTTCCTGCGCAATTTGTGCTCGTGACAAGACGCCTCGTAGCAAACCAGCGGGTCTCTTACAGCCTCTTCCATCTCTGAGTCTCCATGGACCCATAGTGCCATGGATTTCATCACTGATTTGCCGTCCTCCTATATACACTGATACCACCATAAATAAGGTTCTTAACCCCTTAAGGACTCAGCCCATTTTGGCCTTAAGGACTCAGACAATTAAATTTTTACGTTTTAATTTTTTCCTCCTCGCCTTCTAAAAATCATAACTCTTTTATATTTTCATCCACAGACTAGTATGAGGGCTTGTTTTTTGCGCGACCAGTTGTCCTTTGTAATGCCATAACTCAATATATCATAAAATGTATGGCGCAACCAAAAAACACTATTTTTGTGGGGAAATTAAAACGAAAAACGCAATTTTACTAATTTTGGAAGGTTACGTTTTCACTCCGTACAATTTATGGTAAAAATGACGTGTGTTCTTTATTCTGAGGGTCAATACGATTAAAATGATACCCATTATTACATACTTTTATATTATTGTTGCGCTTAAAAAAAATCACAAACTTTTTAACCAAATTAGTACGTTTATAATCCCTTTATTTTGATGACCCCTAACTTTTTTATTTTTTTATAAGCGGCGGTATGGGGGCTCATTTTTTGCGCCATGATCTGTACTTTTTTTTTATACCACATTTACATATAAAAAACTTTTAATACATTTTTTATAATTTTTTTTTTAATAAAATGTATTAAAAAAGTAGGAATTTTGGACTTTTTTTTATTTTTTTTTTCGTTCACGCCGTTAACCGTACGGGATCATTAACATTTTATTTTAATAGTTCGGACATTTACGCACGCGGCGATACCAAATATGTCTATAAAAAAAAAAATGTATGCTTTTTGGGGGTAAAATAGGAAAAAACGGACGTTTTACTTTTTTATTGGGGGAGGGGATTTTTCACTTTTTTTTTACTTTTACTTTTACATTTTTTTTTACACTTGAATAGTCCCCATAGGGGACTATTCATAGCAATACCATGATTGCTAATACTGATCTGTTCTATGTATAGGACATAGAACAGATCAGTATTATCGGTCATCTCCTGCTCTGGTCTGCTCGATCACAGACCAGAGCAGGAGACGCCGGGAGCCGCACGGAGGAAGGAGAGGGGACCTCCGTGCGGCGTTATGAATGATCGGATCCCCGCAGCAGCGCTGCTGGCGATCCGATCATTCATTCAAATCGCGCACTGCCGCAGATGCCGGGATCAGCAGCCGGGATCAGCCGCGCATGACATGGGCATCGCTCCGATGCCCGCGGTTATGCTTAGGACGTAAATGTACGTCCTGGTGCGTTAAGTACCACCGCACCAGGACGTACATTTACGTCCTGCGTCCTTAAGGGGTTAAAGGGGTACCCCGGTGAAAAACTTTTTTTTTTTTTTTTTTTATCAACTGGTGCCAGAAAGTTAAACAGATTTGTAAATTACTTCTATTAAAAAATCTTAATCCTTCCTGTACTTATTAGCTGCTGAATACTACTGTGGAAATTCTTTTCCGTTTGAAACACAGAGCTGTCTGCTGACATCATGAGCACAGTGCTCTCTGCTGACATCTCTGTCCATTTTAGGAACTGTCCAGCTTAAAAGGAAATCCCCATAGCAAACATATGCTGTTCTGAACAGTTCCTAAAATAGACAGAGATGTCAGCAGAGAGCACTGTGCTCGTGATGTCAGCAGACAGCTCTGTGTTTCAAAAAGAAAAGAATTTCCACTGTAGTATTCAGCAGCTAATAAGTACAGGAAGGATTAAGATTTTTTAATAGAAGTAATTTACAAATCTGTTTAACTTTCTGGCACCAGTTGATTTAAAATAAAAAAGTTTTTCACCGGAGTACCCCTTTAACCATATACCAATACTTCAATAAAATGAGGGCAAGCTCTGCTGTAGACAATGGGGGTAAAACAACCAAAGTTTGGGAATCCCCTAAAAGAGCTATACAAGACACATAAACATAAGCAGACTAAGCCCTGAAATGTATCTACTGAGGTGCTCTCCCATGTACCGTATTGCACATCCAACAACAAGAAAAAAGAAGTACACTATGTGGCACACACCCAATGTCTCACAAAAAGCAATCTTTATTTAAATTACAAAAACACATATAATCAGACAATTCCCCATTTAAAACCATTTAAAACGGCACAAAAAACGCCCTCTCACAACAAGGAGAAGCCCATTGGACCATTCCTAGGGCACCTAAATACCACTTTTTGCACCCAATTATAACACATCAATTATACCAATGTCCTTATTCTTCATTTAACATCTGTGACACCCCTGTGCAAATCACCTCAAATGTACATGGTGCACTCTACCTTATGGGCCTTGTTGTGCGCCCGCAGAGCACTTTGCGCCCACATATGTGGTATCTCCGTACTCCTGCTAAATTGTATCCCAAAAAATGGAGATCTTTTTTCCCATTTACCTCTTGTGAAAATGTAAAGTATGCGGCAACACCTGCATGTCAGTGTAAATAATTTTATTTTTATACACTAACATACTGGTGTAGACACCAACTGTTCCTTTTCATAATGGGTAAGAGGAGAAAAAGCCCCCCAAAATCTGTAAGGCAATTGCTCCCGATGATCGGCGATACCCCATATGTGACCCTAAAATGTTGCCTTGAAATACGACAGGGCTCCAAAGTGAGAGAGCACCATGCGCATTTGAGGCCTAAATTAGGGTTTTGCATAGGGGTGGACATAGGGGTATTCTATGCCAGTGTTTCCCAAACAGGGTGCCTCCAGCTGTTGCAAAACTCCCAACATGCCTGGACAGTCAATGGCTGTCCGGCAATACTGGGAGTTGTTGTTTTGCAACAGCTGGAGGCTCCATTTTGGAAACAGTGCCGTACCAGACGTTGTTCATATTTATTGGGGAGTGGAGGGGGTTTGTGTAGCGGTATGTGTGTATATATAGTGTTTTTTACTTATTTTATTTAAGTGTAGTGTAGTGTAGTGTTTTTAGGGTACAGTCACACGGGTTGGGGTTGACAGCGAGTTTGCTGCATCTCAATCTTGCAGCACTCCCTGTAAACCACCTCCGCCCATGTGAGTGTACCCTGTCCATTCACAATGGGGGGAGGGGGGGGGGGACATCCAGCTGTTGCAAAACTACAACTCCGAGCATGCCCTTTGGCTGTCCGTGCATGCTGGGAGTTGTAGTTTTGCAACAGCTGGAGGCACACTGGTTGCAAAACACGGAAACAGACTCAGTGTTTCGCAACCAGTGTGCCTTCAGCTGTTGCAAAAACTTCAAATCTCAGCATGCAGTGACAGCAGAAGGACATGCTGGAACTTGTAGTTATGCAACAGCTGGAGGCATACTGCTACAACTCCCAGCATGCCCTTTGGCAGTCCGTGCATGCTGAGGGTTGTAGTTATTCAACAGCTGAAGGCACACTGGTTGCAAAACACTTGAAAGTTTTTTACTTAACTTAGTGTTTCCAAACCAGTGTGCCTCCAGCTGTTGCACAACTTCAATTCCCAGCATGCCTGGTCTGTCAGTGCATGCTGGGCGTTATAGTTTGGAGGCACAGCTGGAGGCACACGGGTTGGGAAAAAGAGTTAGGAAACGAACAATGTTTCCCAACTAGTGTGCCTCCAGCTGTTGCAAAACTATAATTCCCAGCATGGCCAGACATGCTGGAAGTTGTATTTCGGCAATATCTGAAGGGTCAGATGTTGACGAACTACAACTCCCAGCATGCTTGGGCAGTCTGGGCATGCTGGGAGTTGTAGTTTTGCAACAGCTGGAGGTCCACAGTTTGTAGACCACTGTATAATGGTCTCCAATCTGTGGTCTTCCAGATGTTACAGAACTACAACTCCCAGCATGCCTCGACAGAGTGGGCATGCTGAGATTTGTAATTTTGGAACATCTGGAAGAGCACAGATTGGAGACCATTATACAGTGGTCTCCAAACTGTGGCCCTCCAGATGTTGCAAAACTACAACTCCCAGCATGCCCAGAAAGCCAAAGGCTGTCTGGGCATGCTGGGAGTTGCAGTTTTGAAACTCCCAGAGGCAGCAGTGAGATCGCTTTACGGCGATCTCACTGCTGCCAATGAAGAATCCGCCCTGCTGCTGCCGGAAACTTGCCTCCAGGATGCACCACCCCCGGGACCGCCTGGAGGATGCCGCTCGCACCGGGACCGCTCAGGACACCGCATGGCCGGGTAAGTGACGCCGGTGGACGGGTAAGGGACACTTAGCAGAGCGGTGTGTGTCCCGATCCCCGTGATCCGGACTCACACACCGCGCTGCTATCAGCTAGTCAGATTTGACTAGCTGATAGCAGCGATCGCTGGGGTGGGTGGGGGATGAAACCCCCCGTGGTCGCATGGTAAGATGGCTGGATATCAGTGATAGCCACCATCTTACCGGGCGCTGGGGAAAAGTATAACGGAAAGCAGTAAATTTTTAAAATAAAAGGAAAATGATCTACAGTGTTAAGTGGATTACAAAGCTATTTAATGTGACGGAGCTTGTTCAATGATAAGTAAGATATCAAACATTTCCTATGTAAATGTATTAAATTGTTGGATCATAAAATAACAATATCCAATATACAAGTGATCTAATGAATAACTGAACTGGAAACAAATATTCTATATGCAAATTATTTTAAAAGTGCTTTGGAATAACCAAGTTATAGCCAAGTTAAAGCAAACCAAAGAAGGAATTGAGATGGGGAAGTAAAAACATTCTGGTGGTTCCTTATAGAACTTTCCTTCAGAAATAGAAAGGATCGCTATGTGCAGTTAAAGTTGGCTTATATTTATGGGAAAAAAGACGCACTTGCGTCAAAATTTTTGGTGCAAAGGAAAAGAACGCAGGTACCCTGATTCAGCCACATCTGGAGGACATACTCTACCAAAACGTGCGCAAAAAAAGGCGCAAAAAAAAGGCTGGCGCAAAAAAATACACACAAAACTGGGGTAAAATCTTTGATACATGTCCCCCAATAAGTATATGTTTGCAATAAATTCAACTTAGTAAGTGCTATTCCTACATAAACATATATAAACAAGGCACTTGAGATAAAAGAAACCAGAGACAGTATTCAGTGGTAGTAAATTGGAGCAGTGCCCTCCTGAAACCCCACGCGTTCCGTCACCTGTGGGTGACTTCCTCAGGGGTGTTATGGCATAGTCTGTATCCTTATATATATCCTGCCTGATTAGTTAATGGATGGTACCTGTTGATCCGAATACACGCTGCATACATGCTTCACTCTACCCAGATGATGGCGGCAGCCGGCTTGTACTTACTGGTTAGTCATACACTTCCCCCCTATTCACCTCTCAATGCTTGCGCATGCACATCTTGCTCACACATCTAAAGCATACAGCGCGCTTGCGCACCATCGTGCTTTTCCCCAGTGTACAATATGCTCATTGCCGCTGCTATTGGCAGCGTATTCATTTATATTAGTACCAATATGTGCCGACGTGCTCATCATTATTAGTACATCATGAGGCGGCACGTGGGTGTTGTACACACATGGGATATATACAGTAGTCACATACACATGGGATAATCTACATGGTAGACAGATACATTTTGTACACATATGGGTTTGTAGGTGTGGATGGGTGGTTTTTGGGGGTGGTGTGAATGTGGCACATTTAGGACACGCTATCATACACACTAAATTATATACAAACATGGCTTATCCGTGTGTAAATAGTTTCATTACACATAGTTATAATTCATATTGAACACATATCACTTTTGGCAACATACACAATAGTTTATGTATTTTCACATAGGAGTATAGGGGTCACATACACACGCACAAATAGAGATCCACAGATATGGACACGGATTATGGGTACATCTTGTATACTATATTTTGTATGTTCTTTATTTCTATAATACCACAAGGCTATAGAATTTATATAATCTATATTTATATATATAATAACACCATATAACAATGACACATATAAATATATGTGTGAAGGCTAATTATTATTAGCCTGTGTTTGTGGGAGGGGCGTGGATTTCGCTATAAGAACCCGTGGCAGCTTCTGTGTCTGACGCCGCGGGTTCTTCACGTCATCGATGGTCAGCTGACTGTCGGGTCAGCTGACCGGAAGTTCGCTCCGAGTTGGCGTGGGTAAGTGGCTGAGACTGACTGAGGCATGCGGCGGCGCCCTCCTCGCTCCGGAGGTAAGCCGCAGCTTCGGGGGGACCTCAGTCAGTCCAGCCCTGGTGTTTATAATTTTCTGGGGGCTCTATTATTAGAGGTGTGGTTAAGCGGCCGGACTGAGCGGGGTAGCGAATCCTGGCCTTCCTTTTGCTCTGAAGGTAAGTCAGTGCGCGGGGGTCCCCCCGTTCAGCCCGGCCCATTCTGCGGCCGGCTCGGGCCACGCTACATAGCGCAGTGTTTAGTAAATAGATAACTGCCAGCTCGAGCCACGCTACACTAACGCGGCATTAATATGGGTTAGTTGCCTGCTCGAGCCACGCTACACTAACGCGGCATTAATATGGGTTAGTTGCCTGCTCGAGCCACGCTACATAAACGCGGCATTTAATATGGGTTGTAGCCAGCTCGAGCCACGCTACATAAACGCGGCATTAATATGAGTTAGTTGCCTGCTCGAGCCACGCTACATAAACGCAACATTTAATATCGGTTAGTTGCCTGCTCGAGCCACGCTACATAAACGCAACATTTAATATGGGTTAGTTGCCTGCTCGAGCCACGCTACATAAACGCGGCATTTTATATGGGTTAGTTGCCAGCTCGAGCCACGCTACATAAACGCGGCATTTTATATGGGTTAGTTGCCAGCTCGAGCCACGCTACACAAACGCGGCGTTTAATATGGGTTAGTTGCCAGCTCGAGCCACGCTACATAAACGCAACATTCAATATCGGTTAGTTGCCAGCTCGAGCCACGCTACACAGACGCTGCATTTAATATGGGTTAGTTGCCAGCTCGAGCCACGCTACATAAACGCAACATTCAATATGGGATAGTTGCCAGCTCGAGCCACGCTACACAGACGCGGCATTTAATATGGGTTAGTTGCCAGCTCGAGCCACGCTACACAAACGCGGCATTTAATATGGATTAGTTGCCAGCTCGAGCCACGCTACATAAACACGGCATTTAATATGGGGTAGTTGCCAGCTCGAGCCACGCTACATAAACACGGCATTTAATATGGGGTAGTTGCCAGCTTGGGCCACGCTACATAGACGCGGCATTTAATATGGGATAGTTGCCAGCTCAGGCCACGCTGCACAAACGCGCCATTTAATATGGGGTAGTTGCCAGCCTGAGCCACGCTACATAAACACGGCATTCAATGTGGGGTAGTCACCAGCTCGGGCCATGCTATAATGTTTTGTTATATGACAGGGCCTGGGGCTGGATAGCCAGCTAGGGCTATGCCATTCACATATGGGCTGGTTCAGGCCACGTCACAATGTTGTGCTAGTAGCGTTCATGTAGTGCATGCGCTTGTAGTATCTGCGTGGACGCTGGTAGTACTGTGCTCCGCTCTGTATGTTATAGTAGGGGTTAATTATATGTCAGCTCGCTCTCTGACTGCTCCGCTCTGCGCATTACTGAAAGGGGTTAATTATATGTCAGCTCGCTCTCTGACTGCTCCGCTCTGCGCATTACTGTAAGGGGTTAATTATATGTGCATTACTGTAAGGGGTTAATTATATGTCAGCTCGCTCTCTGACTGCTCCGCTCTGCGCATTTCTGTAAGGGGTTAATTATATGTGCATTACTGTAAGGGGTTAATTATATGTCAGCTCGCTCTCTGACTGCTCCGCTCTGCGCATTTCTGTAAGGGGTTAATTATATGTCAGCTCGCTCTCTGACTGCTCCGCTCTGCGCATTACTGTAAGGGGTTAATTATATGTCAGCTCGCTCTCTGACTGCTCCGCTCTGCGCATTACTGTAAGGGGTCAATTATATGTCAGCTCGCTCTCTGACTGCTCTGCTTTGCTCATTACAGTAGAGGTTTATGGTATGTCAGCTCGCTCTCTGACTGCTCCGCTTTGCTCGTTACAGTAGGGGTTTATGGTATGTCAGCACGCTCTCTGACTGCTCCGCTCTGCACATTACAGTAGGGGTTAAATATATGCCAGCACGCTCTCTTACTGCTCCGCTCTGTATGTTACAGTATGGGTTAATTATATGTCAGCTCGCTCTCTGACTGCTCCGCTCTGCGCATTACTGTAAGGGGTTAATTATATGTCAGCTCGCTCTCTGACTGCTCTGCTCTGCGCATTTCTGTAAGGGGTTAATTATATGTCAGCTCGCTCTCTGACTGCTCCGCTTTGCACGTTACAGTAGGGGTATAAAAAAAAAAAAAAAAAAAAGGGGGACGCTAGTAGGTGGTCTTTCCATCGTGGTGTGATCTTCGCTTTTGTCAGTTGATTGTGTTAGTTAGGTTATTGTTAGGTTGCAGTGGGCGTTCTGTACACACGCTTGCAGCATTTATACTGTACACACTCTCGTAGAAATGATATATTGTGCACACGCTCCTAGCAATAATACTGTGCACACGTTCGTAGCATTTCTTTGTTGTACATACGCTAGTAGCTTATATACTGTACACACGCTTGTAGTTCTCATACTGTACACACCCTAGTAGCATTTACACACTACACACGTTAGTAGCGTTTATACTGTACACGCTAGTAGAACTTATACTGTACATGCTCGTAGCATTTTTTACTGTACACGCTCGTAGCGTTAATACTGTACACGCTCGTAGCATTAATACTGTACACGCTCGTAGCATTAATATTGTACACGCTAGTAGCATTAATACTGTACATACGCTAGTAGCATCTATACTGTACACACGCTCACTACTTTAATACTGTACACACGCTCGTAGCATTTATACTGTACACACACTAGCAACATTTATTCTGTACACACGCTAGTAGCATTAATTCTGTACACATGTTCGTAGCATTTATACTGTACAGACACTCGTAGCATTTATACGGCACACGCTCATAGCATATATATTGTACACTCGCTCGTTCGATTCATACTGTACACACGCTTGCACATACTTGTAGGATTTATATTGTACACAATTGCACATGCTTGTAGGGTTTATATTGTACATGCTGGTAGGATTATACTACACACGTGCTTGTTGGGTTGATTCGGTACACATTCCCGTAGGAATTATATTGTGTACACGCTCGTAGGTTTATACTGTACACACGCTCGTAGGATTATACTGTACACACACTCGTAGGGTTTGTGCTGTACATGCTCGTAGGATTTATACAGTACATACGCTCGTAGGATATATATATGCTTCACACGCTTGTAGGTTTATACTGTATACGCGCTCGTAGGGTTTTGTACTGTACATGCTCGTAGGATTTAGACAGTACACACGCTCGTAGGTGTTGTACGATACACACGCTCGTAGTATTTATACTGTACACTCGCTCGTAGGTGTTGTACGGTACACACGCTCTTAGTATTTATACTGTACACTCGCTCGTAGGTGTTGTACGGTACACACGCTCGCAAGTTTTTATGGTGCACGCTCGTAGGGTTGTATTGCACGGGTGTTCGTGGGAGCCATGCTGTGCGTGCGCTCGTGGCATGCGTGCTACATACACTGCAGTGTTTGCGCGGGTTATTGGGTTTGTAGCATTTGTACCACACACATGCTCGTACAGTGCACGGAGTGTTGTCTTGTGCGTAGGCATGTGGTCATATAGTTACTGCATCCATGCATATCGTTGGTTATTGGTGTTGACCAAACGTGCATGCGCTTTGGTTGTGCATGTGCGCATGTGGTTAGCATGACTATAAGTTCGTCAAGTTTGTTGGTACAGTCGCTCATGGCTGTTTTACAACATAGTTTCTGTACATATGCACATAATTGTTCTGTGCATATTTGTGTATAGTAGCGCCGGGTTTACGTGCATAGTTTATTCTGGGCGTTCGCTCATATAGTTTGTTTGTGTATTCGCTCATAATTTATTCGGTCTATACGCTCAGGGTTTCAGTGCATACTCTCATCGCCCTGTTCTTGAGTTGTCGTGGCAGCCCTGCATACCCGCATACGGGTCATCCGGTGTATATGTGCACAGTAGTTCGGGCATACATCCATAGTTCATTTTTTGGATACGCGCACATAATATTGTACGGTGCGTACGCTCACATGATTATTAGGTGCCCACATAGCATGTTCCGTACATACCAGCATGTAGTTTGTTCCTGCATGTTCGCATAGTTAGTCTGTGCTTATGCCCATATAGCTTGTTCTGTATGTACGCTCCGAGTTATTCTATGCATACGCGCACACATTTGTACGGCATATGTTCACTTTTCTGTGCATACGAGCATAGTTGTTTTGGCATACGTTGATTTAGTCCTGTGCGTGCGCGCAAATAGTTTGTTCTGTATATTCGCTTACATAGTTGTCAAGTGCACACGCTCAAAGTTTTGTGCGTACTCACTTAATCTGTTCTATGGATATGCTCTTGTAGTTGATTTAAGTTGTTCGGTGTATCTTCTCATAATTTTTCACTACATATGCTCGCTCATGCATATGTTATGTTATGATGTTTAGGCAATTTACCCATGTCTTTGAGACTGAGCAGGTTTTTTCAGCATTGTGCGAGTCCGGGCACACATTATTCGGTGGGTCACCATGTTTTGTTAACATTTGGGTCGTGTATACGAGGGTATAGGTTTCAGTTTATTATTTGCCACGTAAATACTAGTAGCTATATATATTGGATGAGGCTTTTATTCGGCTAGACCAGTCACGTCTACAGGTCAGTCCGAATACAACCTGACTCGTCTTCAGGTTGGCAATAATGTCATTATATATTGCGTTTGTTCATTGAGAATTGCTTAGTTGTTACTGTCGTGGTTACAACCCATCGTGGCTTCAGGTTACGGTCATATTATTAGTTACATATTTGGTTGAGTCTTTCGTTTTTTCGGCCTGTCACGTCTACAGGTCGCTTCAGCTGTAACCTGACACGACTTCAGGTTGTCGGCAATGTCATGTTATGTGTTGTGTTATTCAGTAGTCGGGTGGTGCTACAAGGGATATAGCTTATTTTCATTGTGAGTTGCCTCGTCTATATTTTAATCATGGTTACAACCTGTCTTGGCTTCAGGTTAACGGTTGTACTATTAGTTACATATTTGGTTGAGTCTTTCATTTTCGGCTTGTCACAGGTCGGTTCAGTTTCTACCTGACACGACTTCAGGTGGGTGACAACATCATTACGTTTTCATTTGTTTAATTAGCATTCGGGTCTGCATACAGGGACATAGCTTGGTTCAGTAGAGCTTTGTTTGTATCGGTTTAGGTTGACGATGGTAGTAATTACATGTTGGTTGAGTCTCATCGTCACATTAAGTGGTCGCATTGCCGATCACATTCACAGGTTGGTTACAGTGACAACCTGTCACAGGTCTAGGTTGGCGACTAGGTAGTTATTTCAAAAAGAGAAAAAAAAAAAAAAAAAAAAAAAGTTGGCACTTGACATGGTGCATACGGGCATAGGGTTTGTTCTCTTAGGCTTGTCACGTCTACAGCTCACAGAGAGCCTCCTACACGCAGCCTTGAATACTCACGCTACATTTTTGCAATCGATACCCAGATGATGTCTCGCATGCCATTCCATTCCTATTTGTATTCATCGGGTTTTGCCACTCTTCAAGGTATCCAAAATAATACCACATTGTTTTGCCCTGACAGGACATCATTATTTGTGTCCCATGCATCATTCTGCCTTGATGGGTACACAAAGAGGGAGGTTCGCATGATTTTGGCTGGTTGGTTAGCTGTAGCCTTAGGTAATTCCCCGTTTGGCTATCGGACGGCTAAAGTTAAGGCCTGAGGAATTGCTTGCAGATGCATGGCAGAAGTTACATGCACTTTGATGGGATGCAGATCATTACGCATTGAAATTGTGTAGTAGCGAAACGTCATTGCTCGGTCAAGTTATCATCATACGGTATTTCCAAATTACACAAGTGGCGCTCAGCTCGAGTGTTGCAGCTTGCTTTCAGCACGTCAAGGATTCGACGGGGAGCTGCCGCCGCTGTAGTTGTTTAGGGGGGCGGCACTCACCACCACTACGCGGTTTGTCAAACATGTACGTATTCTTATTAAATCATTTGGTTGTGATCCGTCCGTTGTATTCAGCCACTCGCCAGGCTTTGGGGCAGCTGTTCCAACGCCACGTCATGATGTGCCAGCTAACGTGAATAAGAAATAGGGGGCATTAGAAATCCATTATTACGTGCACTGCACCCCCAGTCCATAGTCAGAAATGGATGATGCATTTCAGTTATCGGTGTGGTGATTACTATGTGAGTTAATAGCGCTTTGTTCTCATTATGAGTTTTGCCCTCTATTTTTTAGGTGTACTCCTACGCGGCAGTATATGGCACACATCTAACTGCCTAGATAGGTTACAGGATTAATAGGAATAGGAGTTTGGTATGAGGTTCTGTTAGGTAGGCTCGCTATTTCTATGAGCACCGACCACAAATACAATTATGCTATAAGCACACACACCCACCTATGCCAGTATGTTGGTGTGTACGCATGTTTATTCATGCATACCGTGTATATATATCTATGCCCTTTATCCATTTGTTTAAATCATAGTTATTTTCATACAGGTAGCTTTTGGATATACGCGAGTATGTCCAAATTTATATTTGGCTCCTTTTTTCTGGGTATACGTAAGTATGTCCAAATCTGTATTTGGTTCCTTCTTTTGAGTAATATTTACAACTTATTCTCATAGGTATGCCAGAGACGAGTGGAAATAACAAGTGTGATGTTCCTTGAGATTTGGGACCAGTGAATCCAGTTCTATAAGATGTTCAAAAACTAATGTATCCATTTTTTCGGACCCTGGAGAAGTGATTCTGATGTGGATATGTGGGAAAATACTAGGACCATTGATGAATGGACTCTTGGAAGAGAGAATTGTTATATCTGAACTGTGATATATACAACACTAGACCAACCCGGTGTGACCAAGCCCAGTGTGGAACAACATGTTGGTTGGATGTAAGGATTGCCTTGTTCTGCATGTATTTGACTATAGCATGTGGAAGGGAGACATGCACTCTCTAAATGTATTGTCGGGTGGACAGAAAGAGAGATATGAACTCTCTATTTAATTGTATTGTCCAGTGGATAGTAAGAAAAATATCTGGATTTTTTGAATGCTCTGAGTAAATGCCACATCGAATATATTTTATTAGGATTATTTGGGATGTGGGTAATAGTTGTGCTTTTTGATATGCTTAATAAAAATAATGTCTAAGATGAAAATATTACTTCGTAGAAATAAACTTAATGGATGGTACCTGAGATTCAGTATATAAGTGACAAGTGTGTGTGTATAGTATAATACAAATTAGTAAACACACCTCAAAGACCTCACCATACAATATGGTGCATGATAAATTGAAGAAAGAATACACAAAAATGTTAATGTTTTATTATCAAGATAATATAAAATCAGCAAATATATATACACAATATAATAAAAAGCACCAAATAACCTCCTACCACTGGGCCCTAGTGGTGGATGATTTATAGAATATTGCCAGCAATAAATGCTATATAAAGCCGGCACTAGAAGTACTAAGTAAGGACTAGCTTGGGAAATGATAAGTCCAGTGACTGATGGTTCTAATGGTATATGTCCATTTGAGATGTTATAATAGATAAGTCCAAATCTAGATGAACATAGGCATATAGCTCTTATAATTCAGTGTCCCCCGAGGAGACCCGCTGGTCCCGTACTGCGACGAACCTATTGCACTCACCAGTGTATTAGCAGCTGGTCGCATGCTGCGACGGACCTAATGAACTAGCCACAGCTGAAACTTGCTTGTCACTGGGAGAGAGCTTCACGTAGGCAGTAGGTGTTAGATGTCTGTGCTGTCTTTGACATATCCCGGCAGACCCGGTCAGGCTAATGCTCCGGCAGGAGCACGATGATACTCGCCGTCTCACTCTTGGCGGGTGACGTCAGAAGTCGAGACAAGCTCTGACTGCAAGTAAGTCCTGGATATTCCAAATAGGTGCCGATGGTGCTGTATTCACATAAGTAGACTCTAGACACATTTCAGGGTACTTGACATGATCAGACATGATCGACATGATCAGTAGATCAAGGATAAAAAGTGTGTAAGAAAAACAGGATGCGGTCCTATTTAAGTAGCTGGTCCCCATTTGTTTCTCATTAAATTGCAGTAAACGAAACCTATGAAATGGACTACAAGGAGATGGATTTTCCCAACATACACAGCATGGATGGTGTTTACCCCTCATTCACACTGATAAATCCATGAGGACAAACAATTGACACCATATACAATAAAATTATGTAGAATACCGTATTTATCGGGGTATACCACGCAACGGCCTGTAATACCCACCCTCATTTTACCAAGGATATTTGGGTAAAAAAAAGTTTTTTACCCAAATATCCTTGGTAAAATGAGGGTGCGTGTGTGTGCATGTGTATACCCCGATACACTGTTTCTGACCCCGCAGAAGCCCCCAGGAAAGGCAGGGGGAGAGAGGCCGTCACTGCCTGCTTCTCTCCCCCTGCCTTTCCTGGGGTCTAGAGCCCTGCTGCCCCCGCTTCTCTCCCCCTGGCTATCGGCGTCGCTGCCCCTTCTCTCCCCCTGGCTATCGTGCCGCTGTCCCATTGCCGGCGCCAATAGCCAGGGGGAGAGAAGCAGCGCCGGCAATGGGGCAGCGGCGCCGATAGCCAGGGGGAGAGAAGAGGCAGCGGCACCCATTGCCGGCGCCGCTGCCCCGTTGCCTCCCCCATCCGGTGTTTGGCATCCCCTGGGTCGTTGCTATGCGCTGCGAGACGCAAGGACGAGTGATGTCTTCAACGTGACATCACTCGTCATTGCGCTGCGCCGTGCAGCGAATAGCAACGACTCAGGGGACGCCAAACCGGAGGCCAGAAGCAGCGCGGACCCGACCCCGGCAACAGGTCAACCGGGGATGGGCGAGGCAACGGGGCAGCGGCGCCAGCAGTCTCTGGACCCCAGGACAGGCAGGAGCAGAGAAGCCGGCAGGTCTCTGCACCTGCAAAAGCCGCTGCAGTTCATTGATTTAAAGTGCCCGCTTTAAATCATTGAACTGCAGCGGCTTATCGGCGTATAATAGCAGATAGACTTTAGGCTAAAAAAATTTGCCTAAAAAATGCGTGTTATACGCCGATAAATACGGTAACTGTTTAGGGATATAAAGCATATATAAAATATGGAAAAAACTCCAGCTCAGGTGCAGATCAAATCAGTGTAGCTTTATTTTACATCACACCATAAGCAACAGGTAACAGGTCGGAAGTGACGTGTTTCGGCCAGGTGCTGGCCTTAGTCATACAAGGCCAGTACCTGGCCAAAACGCGTCACTTCCGACCTGTTACCTGTTGCTTATGGCGTGATGTAAAATAAAGCTACACTGATTTGATCTGCACCTGAGCTGGGGTTTTTTCCATATTCTCTATTGTCTGCGAGTGCAAGTCCGCACTCTCCGTGCTCGATATTCTGACCAGGGGTGAGCTGGCTTTGTTTCTATATATAAAATATGTAACAAATATTAATAGTATCACCAAAGCATAAAATGTGAAAGAAAAATAAATAAAATAGGATGATAATCATAAAAATTTTATAAAATAAAAATTTTATAAAATAAAAATAACAATAATGATGATGATGATGATGAATATAAAATAGATGAAAAATAAAAATACATACAAAAACGAAAATGAAAATAAATATACATGGAATAAAAATGAAAATAAAATAAATAAGAATAAATATAAATAAAATAAAATAAGTAAATAAAAATAAATATAAAAATAAATCAAAAATAAATATAAATAAAAATAAATATAACATTAAAAATAATAGTCTAATAAAAATTAAATAGATCATCATGAGTAGCAGCATTTCAGAAGACACCTAGAGGCTTGGATCTAGACCAGCACAAGACACCCCATTAAAGACCGGCGGCGTGTGCTGATCCCGAACCAAGCCTCTCAGAGAAAGCCAAACAATTCAAAAGGCCTTTAGGTTCCAATGTATCAAATTCATAGATCTTCTTGCTCTATGCATCATATCACGTCGGTCCCAGCGCTCATCAATGGCCGGGACCCGCGGCTAATACCACACATCGCCGATCGCGGCGATGTGCGGTATTAACCCTTTAGAAGCGGCCGCTTCTAAAGTGAAAGTGACCCGGCTGCTCAGTCGGGCTGTTCGGGACCGCCGCGGTGAAATCGCAGCATCCCGAACAGCTTGCAGGACACCGGGAGGGCCCTTACCTGCCTCCTCGGTGTCCGATCGGCGAATGACTGCTCCGTGCCTGAGATCCAGGCAGGAGCAGTCAAGCGCCGATAACACTGATCACAGGCGTGTTAATACACGCCTGTGATCAGGATGAGAGATCAGTGTGTGCAGTGTTATAGGTCCCTATGGGACCTATAACACTGCAAAAAAAAAGTTAAAAAAAAAGTGTTAATAAAGGTCATTTAACCCCTTCCCTAATAAAAGTTTGAATCACCCCCCCTTTTCCCATAAAAAAATAAAACAGTGTAAAAAAATAAATAAATAAACATATGTGGTATCGCCGCGTGTGTAAATGTCCGAACTATAAAAATATATCATTAATTAAACCGCACGGTCAATGGCGTACGTGCAAAAAAATTCCAAAGTCAAAAAAAGAATATTTTGGTCACTTTTTATACCATTAAAAAGTGAATAAAAAGTGATCAAAAAGTCCGATCAAAGCAAAAATCATACCAATACAAACTTCAGATCACGGCGCAAAAAATAAGTCCTCATACCGCCCTGTACATGGAAAAATAAAAAAGTTATAGGGGTCAGAAGATGACATTTTTAAACGTATAAATTTTCCTGCATGTAGTTATGATTTTTTCCAGAAGTGCGACAAAATCAAACCTATATAAATAGGCTATCATTTTAACCGTATGGACCTACAGAATAATGATAAGGTGTAATTTTTACCGAAATAAGCACTGCGTAGAAACGGAAGCCCCCCAAAGTTACAAAATTGCGTTTTTTCTTCGATTTTGTCGCACAATGATTTTTTTTTCCGTTTCGCCGTGCATTTTTGAGTAAAATGACTAATGTCACTGCAAAGTAGAATTGGTGACGCAAAAAATAAGCCATAATATGGATTTTTAGGTGGAAAATTGAAAGGGTTATGATTTTTAAAATGTAAGGAGGAAAAAAACGAAAGTGCAAAAACTGAAAAACCCTGAGTCCTTAAGGGGTTAAAGGGCAAAACTATCTTAAAATCAGATGTGGAATTTTGTGGTGCAGTTTCTTTAGGGATGAAAAAGGTTGTTCTATCTAGGGCCTTAACCTTATCTAGTGATTTCTGTAACATAGTATTGGATATCCTCTCTCTCGGAACTGTCTAGTGAGTTGTTCTGCCTCCTGTAAAAAAATATTATCCTCGGAGCAATTTCGTTTTAAGCAATGGTACTGTCCAGTAGGGACATTTAATAACCAATGTGGTAAATGACAACTCTCGAAATTAATATAGCTATTCTTAGCTGTAGGTTTTGTGAAAGTATTATATTGTGTGTCCTTCTTTGGCTCTAATATCCAAATCTAAAAAGTCTATGTGTGTACTACTGGTAGTGGACGTGAAACTTAAATTGTGATTGTTGTTATTAAAATTGTAAATAAATGATTGTAAATTAACAAAAGACCCCTTCCAAATAAAAAAAAATATCAACAATGTACCGCCGCCAGAGCACCAGGTCTGCGCCAAGCCTGGAAAGGATGTTGTCTTCTTCCCAGGATGTCATGAACAAGTTGGCATAGCTTGGCACGACCGTAGTGCCCATGGTGGTACCGGTCTGTTTTAAATAATAATCACCCTCAAAATAAAAATAATTGTGAGTTAAGATAAAGTAGATTACCTGTGTTATAAAGTCAACCTGCTTTCGTTGAATCGGACCTTAGCTGTTTTTGACTCAACTCATGCTGAATTATAATATATAAAGAGGACACGTCCAAGGTGGCCATGATGTGTTGATCAGTCCATAGGAATGATTCTACCATGGCCACTACTTGGGTAGTGTTCTTTAAATAAGATTATTATTTTTTTGTACAAATGGCTGTAATGTCTACAAACTGGGATAGGTTCGAAGTAAGAGAGCCTATCCCAGATACTATGGGTCTACCAGGGGGGTCTTGTAGACTCTTATGAGTCTTAGGTAGACAGAAAAACACAGGCAACCTACATTGTGTGCCCAAAATAAATTTAGATTCATTAATAGTGATAATACCCTTCTTCAGTGCTAAATTACATAAATCGTGCAATTATGTAATAAAATTATCAGTAGGATCTTTAGCTAGTTTTGTATATGTGTCAACATCATTCAATTGTCTTAAACATTCTTGGTTATAGTCTGCAGTATTAAGCAGAACCACACCCCCTACCTTATCTGCAGGACGAATTGTGATGTCCCTATTGTTTTGTAGTTCTTTCATGGCTCTTTTTTCTTGATGGTTAATATTTCCCTTTGTGTATCATGTTACTTTTATTTTGCGCAAATCACACTCCACTAACCTACACTGTGTGGTTAATAATTTGTATTATTTTATTTTTATTTGGCTGGTGGGGATTGGTATTTTAACCACTTAACCTTATAACCACTTGTAACCACTTATAACCACTTGGACCTTATAGTTGTGAGTTGCACACATTGGTTGTTGCTTTTTTCCATTGTGTATAGTATGTCATGGGATGTGAGGTGGAAGGTAATTAATATATCGGTTATTTATATAATATGTTCTGTTGTGTCTTGCATATTATATAGAGAATTATAATGGCTGGGACCAAAATACACAGGGATGTATATATTTTACAATTACCTATATAAATCACTATTATTTGCTGTAAATTTGGGTATGGCATGATAGCAAATACATGTAGATAAAATTGGTGTGTTATTTTGATTAGAGAGCTGTACAATTCAATTCTAACTCATTGTACTGGTGACTTGCAGACATCATTTTATTGCAATCTGATGTAATCTTAGGATGGTATAGCGATGACAGCTCATGGGTATAGTTGATATCTGACTATATTTCTATATTATTTATACTGTATGTTTACATTATATGAATGAATGCTATTATACTATCATAACATATGAATACCCATGAGTAAAACTGGTGATCTATATAATACTACCATTACCTATAGTATTCTTGGAACTAATGTCAAACCCGGAAGTGCAAGCTGGCCGCCACCATCTGAGTCGAGTTATGCATGTATGCAGCGTGTATGCGGATCAACAGGTACCATCCATTAACTAATCAGGCAGGATATATATATGATAAGGATACAGACTATGCCATAACACCCCTGATGAAGTCACCCACAGATGACAGAATGCGTGGGGTTTCAGAAGGGCACCTGCTCCAATTTACTACCACTGTATACCGTCTCTGGTTTCTTTTATCTCCAGTGGCTTGCTTATATATGTGTTGTGGCTGAGGAAGTGGATCCGTTGTACCTGTGTGGATGATGACGTGGGCCGTACCAGGGAGCGGAGTCTAAGGTGCCACTGGTTTTCACCAGAGCCTGCGGCAAAGCGGGATGGACTTGCTGCGGCATGCGGCACCCAGGTCGCTACCCCTGATACGACTCGTCCACACAGGCTGCCGAGGTGTAACGTGCCCCAGGAAGGGAAGGATGAGACAACTTGTAGTCAGGACAGGCAGGAGGTCGAGGCTGGTGGCACTGTAGCAAGATCGGATCACGTAGCAAGAGGTCAGAAGGCAGGCGGCACTGGAGCAAGAACGGGATACGTGGCAAAGGTCAGATACACGGCAAGGCAAGACACAAATGAACACTTTCTCTAAGGCAATGATGGCACAAAGATCCGGCAAGGCAACAGAGGAAGTGCTGACACTTATAACTTCACTAATTAGCAAGAGCCAATTAAGGGCATACTGACCCTTTCAATTTCTGAGAGCCGGCGCGCACGCGCGCCCTAGGTAGCGACCACATGTACGCCAGCAGACAGAGGGAGCAGGAGCAAGGCAAGGTAAGTTACGGGCCGGTGGATGCCTGCGACCGCATAAAGGCATGGGGACAGCGGTGCCACCGGCACCGGGGGACAGAACAGGGGTGTGCTCGCGGCCAGCATGTCTGGCCGCAGCGTAACCCCTAACAATAAGTATATGTAGGAATAGAACTTACTAAGTTGAATTTATTGCAAACATATACTTATTGTGTTTAAGGTTGTATGTAATGCATTGGCTCTGGAATATATATGTGTATTGAAATTATTTTGTGATATATTTGAGACAGTTTAGGGAACACAGATTATTTAGGTGCCCTGGGAGGGGTCCAATGGGCTTCTGGGCCCTGTTGTGGGAGGGAGTTATTGTGCCTTTTTAAATGGTTTTAAATGGGGAACTGTCTGATTAGATGTGTTTTTGTAATTTAAATAAAGATTGATTTTTTTGTGAGACATTGGGTGTCTACTACATAGTGTAGTTATTTTTTCTTGTTGTTGGAGCTACATGTTGTGGGAGATGGAAGGACATAAAGTGGAGGGACAGGGAGGATTGAGGGCTCAAAGGAACCCATACCAGAAAGCTGGTGAGTGGGATAGTGCTCTTGGTATGCATTTTTTTTCGTCTTTTTCCCATGGATTTCTCTTAAGCATATAAAAAAAAAAAAGCAGCAGAAAATATGTATGTTAAGCCTTTATGAATGAGGAAACATCATGAAACAAACATTAATGGTGGCATTTTACAAGCCAAAGGAAACGCAGCAAAATAAACTTTTGTACGGTCACAAGCTGTTAGTTTGCATGTATGTATGCTCACATACTTGTGCCAACAAATTTTCCATGATATGTACAAATTTGCTGCACTTTATCACAGTATTTCAAGCATGTCATGGCAAAAAAGACAGAAAAATGTCTCATGTGTGGTGCCACTGGGGTGGTTAACGTGAAATTAACCTTTTGGTGACACCAGGGCACCGTTAGCCTATACACGGTCCGAGGTTTGAGACAGCTTCTCCTGGGCCAGGCACAGGGCATTGCATACCCCGATACAAGGTTACAGATAACTGTCTTTACTGAGGCAGGATAGATGGTAATTCCTTTACAGCATAGATTGGTGCCAAGGGAGGTGCAGAGTTAACGTTGGAAGCCTATCGCCTTGCTGGGATTTGTAGATATTTATGCTGTATGGTGACTGACTTGTGCTGAAGGGCAACCCACACTGACATTGGTGCTGCAGACTGACTGACTGAAGACTACTGACTTTATTCCCCAGGGTTTAGTACTTACCGCTAGGCTTTGACATTCACCTGAGAATAGGGGATTTTACTTAGAAGGTGGTTGAAGGATTAGATTTCTGATTAGCTTGAGGCCTCTTCAGATCACCTCACACTTATCTCCCTGACTTCTCCACACTGTACCTCAGGAGAGCTCTGCTCACAGCAGAAACTGAAACTACTCTGGGGCAGCTCCTCCCCATCTATACTATATACAGGGCAATTTGGAGGATTTCCATTGGGGCAGACAGGTCACCTGATCCACTCTGCACCTTCTCTGCTAACAGATGTGGTGAGTGTGTGATGAGGGCAGATGGAATAACCCTAGGGGCAGATGGCATTAACCCCTTGTGTTTGTGATGCCAGGGCGTGGTTTAACCTCTACACCACCCAAATGTATACCGCTGGATCCTGGGCTAGGCACGGGGGGCAAATAATGACTCTGACGCCAAGTTACGGAACAACGGCAGCTTTACTGAGTCAGACAGGTGTAATAGTCTATACAGCTTGGCTAGACCCACAGAGGTGACCAGTGACTTCAGTGACCACATGGCTTGCTGGGACTTATAGTGGACTTGGACAAATTGATGCAGGGCCACGCTGACTTGAGACAGATGGACTTGGACGGACTTGAGTGGGACTGACTAAACAGAATTCACCCTGTATGTAGCTTACCAGGTTTTGACTTTCACCTGTGAGGTAGTGGACTAGTGGACTTAGGACACCAGACACTCTCTCAGGACTTGACCTCACTGCAACTCAGCAAAGACTCAAAGAGAGTAAGAGCTCCTCCCAGGGCTTATATGGGGGAGACCCTGGAGGGGTCCCATAGGTCACCCTGTATCTCACATGGTCACTGGTACCTTCCTTGGTTACAATGCATAGCAACCTTATTTAAAGGCATACAACAATTTATGTACATTATAGTAGGCATTTAAGGCATTTAAGATCATACATAAGACACAGGGGCCATGGTGTCACTGATATGGAGTTTGCCTGACAGGGCAGCAAGGGTACGGGGGGGGGGGGGGGGGGGCAAATCCTGTACTGGGCAACCACACAGACTTAAAGAAACATAAATTACAACACTGGCATAACAATATAATATATTGAGTACTGAGTAGTGGTCCCAAGTCGGACACTGAAGGCAACATCTGCCTGACAGGATGGTCAGGATACGGTATTCCATACTGGGTCACCAGTCATGTATACCCTTATTTCATGTATATGACATCTAAAGCAGCTATTACTTGTAGTCCCTCCTGGTTTACAGTATATAGGTGATAGGTGATAAAGCATCTTTGGCACTCTCTGCACTTATTTCTTCAGTTCTGGAGGTGTGTCAGGGTGACATAACTGATTTAGGATCAGGGCTCCTAATTATGCATAAAATTATGTTCTAGGATCACTTAAATATGCACCTTCTCCATTGATGGGAATGCATTTTTTTGTTAATTCTGCCTTAAGAATAAACATCTGCATTCTGAGTCCGGAATTTGAATTTCTGCATCGGTGCAGCAGAATTCTATTGACAAAAATGGGAGACTGCTGTACCAGAATTTTCTAGCAGAATTTTTCTGTATGGAAATTCTGTAGTGTGAATCGGCCCTTAGGGCACAAGTGACCTCTTGTTTTAATGGACAGTGGGTGCTCCAACTATCGGACTCCCTCCAATCAGCTAGTTACCCCTAGTCCTGTTGATAGGGGATAGCTTTAAAGAGTACCTGTCATATCCCACCAAAAAATTCACATTTTACTCAGTACCTAATCCTGATCATGTTAAAGGGTACCTCTTATCAAATAAACTTTTGATATATTTTAGATTAATGAATGTTGAATAACTTTCCAATAGCATGTTAATGAAAAATATGCATCTTTCTATTGTATTTTTCCCGATCAGTCCTGTCAGCAAGCATTTCTGACTCATGCTGGAGTCCTAAACACTCAGAGCTGCCAGCCTGCTTTGTTCACAGCCAAACAGGTTGTGAACAAAGCAGGCTGGCAGCTCTGAGTGTTCTCCTTTGTGAACAAAGCAGACTGGCAGCTCGTAGTGTTTAGGACTCCAGCATGAGTCTGAAATGCTTGCTGCCAGGACTGGTAGGGAGAACCCTAGTGGTCATTTCTTCAAAGGGGAAAATTAAATAGAAATTAAAAAAAAATAGTGTGTCTAACACCTATATTTCTCTCACAAATATCTTCTATGTGTTGCTCACTTGGCTTGTCGTTCTGTGCTTTGAAGGGGGGGGGGGTGTCCTCACTCTGCATGACTTATCTTCCTCCCTGAGTCTGCTGTGCTGGGTCTATACATCCAATTACTGCAGACTCTTCCTCTCTGTTTTCATGTTGCGGACTGATAGGACAGTAGTGAGCACAGAGAAGTGCTGGTCCCACCCACACTTACTGTGATTCAACTTTGACAAAGATGATGCCGCAGCAGGACGGGATTATGTTCTAGATGCTATGGGGACCCCTAGTGGTCTTTTTATATAAGCCATGATTTCTATAACAAGGAAATGTTCTTATGAAGTATATTAGAAAGGTTAATGTTTTGCCAAGTTGTGCAATATAGAAAAAGTTTTTGAATCAGACAGTACCCATTTAAATCTTGGGATAACCCCTGGGATCTCCGCATTTTAAAGGAGAAAACTATTTTTATTTCCTCAACAATGTAGCCTAATAAGGGTTTTTATTATTATTTTTTTTTTTTTACAAGTTCTTGCAATTAAAGCAATACCAAATTTATATACTTTTTTAATTTCTAGTTTTGCATAAAAATACTGGGGGGGGGGTGATTTATAAAAAGTGTATAAAAGAAAAAAAGAAAAACGTTCATTGTTACCCATCTACACTGCTCCTTCATCGGCCATCATTGCTTCATCTCTGACTATGTATGCAGCCCCCAATCGTGCCCCCAATCGGGGGGGGGGGGGGGGGGGGCGTGAAACGCGTTGGGGCATCCCTACACAACATCCACAGTGAATAAGTATAGCTTTGGTTGATATCTGTATCCAATTGTGATTCTCCATGTATCTGTACCTAGTTCCTAGGCTTGTCTTTTGGTTTATATGATATCCTATGAGTTTGATATATTGAACAGCCGGCACTTGAAGTTTATCCGCTTATTACAACTGCTCTGATCTTTTTGTCAGTTAGCATCATCACAAGTCATTTTATATGTGCTGTGACGGTAATTTTTGCAATGACTTTGATTTTCAGGATTATCCTATAAATATATGCAGTTTTTTTGATTTGGTCCTGATCATCAGGCAAACTTGATAAGTATATACAGACTTGGCATTTTTCATAATTCTTAGTACCTCAATTACATTTGAATATATCTTATGTAAAGACAGGCTGTGTATGCTGTTCAGTGCCTTATATACACTAGTAGATGGAGATATAGCTATGTGTATCATCTGAGCTTTTATATTTCATGGAGATCACAATTTTCAGCATTGCACCTAGTCTGGCACAAGGTTGATAGCAGCAAACAATTTTATTTCACTCAGGGGTGAAATCTCACATGGTGAGCCCTGATAGTATATTTGTATCAACTAGATAGGGGCATCCATTCCTGTCCCTTTAGGTATACAGGGCACCCCAGTGAGACAGTCAGAATTTTCCTTATTGTTCTTATTTCAGGGCATCTAGGTGATAGAACAGACTAGGTTCCGGTGCGAGGCCGCCCTTATCAGGGCGTAAACTCTGCCTAGGGTTAGGCATAGAATAGGGGAGTAACAGGGAAAGCGGTAGGTAGCGGCCAACTCAAACCATCGGCCTATCACCTCCCTAGGTCCTTCCCCTTATCTATCCCCACCTATACCCCCTCCTTTATCGTAGGAGCTGTGGTTACTAATTATAAGTGCTGACCGATTGTGACTGTTGAGAGGGACATTTTTTATATATTTTTGTTAGATTTATTCATCTATGAACTGACTTGGACTCCCATTGGGTCCCCACTGCCACTTCATAGTTTTTTTTGACCTTTTGTTTTTTTCGTCTGATGGTTCTGGGGTTGTATTCCCCACTTTTAATGCAATTTAAATAAAAGTTAAATATTAGTCTTTTTCGGTGACTTCTACTTTTGTACACTAATAGAAATTGAGTCTTTCGGTGATATTATTACCCATAACAACCCCTAAGAGTTCAGTCTCATTTTACCAAAACTGCTTAATAAATGAAAGCTGATCTGTGATTGGTTGCTACAGACAACAAAAGACATATATTTAGAAATCTTTTAGATACTGTAGAGGCTGTGAGCTGTGATTGTTAATATACATGTTTAGTTATTATTATTTAATTTTTTATTTATTTATCACCTCCGTGGGAAGGGATAATGAAAAAAAAATGTTTCCTGATGTATGTATATCTATGAGATAACTAGAACCTTTATGGACCATTTTTTACATTGAATGGCGAGGGGCTCTTAGCAGTCAGCAGCCACCCCTGAGATATGGGTACACCAGGGGCATAACTATGGGGGTATAGAGCTACAAATAGTACATGGTAGACATGGGGCCATTCCAGCTGTGTCTGTACTAGAGCACATCAGGGCATAACCATGGGGGTACAGAGGTTTTATTCCCCTGGGGCCCTGCTCTGTAAGAAGATACCAGTAGTACATGGTAGACATTGGGCCCTTCCAATTGGGTCTGTGCTAGAGCACATCAGGGGCATAACCATGGGGGTACAGAGGTTTTATTCGCCCTGGGGCCCTGCTCTGTGAGAAGATACCAGTAGTACATGATAGACATTGGGCCCTTCCAATTGGGTCTGTACTAGAGTACACCAGGGGCATAACTATGGGGGTACAGAGGTTTTATTCACCCTGGGGCCCTGCTCTGTGAGAAGATACCAGTAGTACATGGTAGACATTGGGCCCTTCCAATTGGGTCTGTACTAGAGCACACCAGGGGCATAACTATGGGGGTACAGAGGTACCTTACGCCCTGGGGCCCTGCTCTGTAAGAAGATACCAGTAGTACATGGTAGACATTGGGCCCTTCCAATTGGGTCTGTACTAGAGCACATCAGGGGCATAACCATGGGGGTACAGAGGTTTTATTCACCCTGGGGCCCTGCTCTGTAAGAAGATACCAGTAGAACATGGTAGACATTGGGCCCTTCCAATTGGGTCTGTACTAGAGTACACCAGGGGCATAACTATGGGGGTACAGAGGTACCATATGCCCTGCAGCCCTGCTCTGTAAGAAGATACCAGTAGTACATGGTAGACATTGGGCCCTTCCAATTGGGTCTGTACTAGAGCACATCAGGGGCATAACCATGGGGGTACAGAGGTTTTATTCACCCTGGGGCCCTGCTCTGTAAGAAGATACCAGTAGAAAATGGTAGACATTGGGCCCTTCCAATTGGGTCTGTACTAGAGTACACCAGGGGCATAACTATGGGGGTACAGGGGTACCATACGCCCTGCGGCCCTGCTCTGTAAGAAGATACCAGTAGTGCATGGTAGACATTGGGCCCTTCAAATCGGGTCTGTACTAGAGCACACCAGGGGCATTACTATGGGGGTACAGAGGTACCATACACCCTGCGGCCCTGCTCTGTAAGATGATACCAGTAGTACATGGTAGACATTGGGCCCTTCCAATTGGGTCTGTACTAGAACACACCAGGGGCATAACTATGGGGGTACAGAGGTACCATACGCCCTGCGGCCCTGCTCCGTAAGATGATACCAGTATTACACATAGCACGTGGTAGACATGGGGCCCTGTTCCAGCTTTCGCACTGGGGGCCCATAAGCTACGAGTTATGTCGCTGAGCAGGGGCCATGATTTTCTGATGATAATCCGAGTTATAAAGGATTTCACATTGTGTGAAGTTCTTCTCATTCTCCTCCATTAAGCTCTTAATGTCCAATGTATTATTTACAGGCGGCCCCTGTGACTGCAGGTACATGGCGGATCTGACTAATGCGCCCATTTAATATTTATCACAATGTCTGCACAGTACATTTCCTTCCTCTGCTGTCCACAAGCCCTGGATCAATGCAATGTAATGCACTCTGCAGCCCATCCATGCTGGGGGGGGGGGGGGTTCGTCTACATTTCCTTTATGTCTGATATCTATTAGGAAGGTGAAGAAAGAAGGGGCAGAGCTGAGTGCCAGCCTGATACCACACAGAGGGCAGGATAAGGAGTTCTACTACTACTACTACTGCCAGCATGCCAACCACTGTCACACTCCACCATCCGCCAGCCAACACATGGCCCCCGTGACGTCATCACACATTTGTTTCAGCAGATTTCTACTGAACACAAAGCATCCCCGAGGGTTCTACCAAAAAGGCTGGCATCAAGTGACAATCCAATCAGCCAATCGTTTCACGGATCTGCTTCAAGACCCCGCCCACTCCGGCCTGTTCATCCAATCAATGTTAAAGCTGAATGACAGCTACTAGAAGCGATAGGAGCCGTGTGAACGAGAATTACAGTTAATGCTGATTGTAAAGTTCAGCCAATCAGCGGGGAGTCCGGGGGTGCGGCTGATCGCTGATTGGCTGGAGTGGGTGGGGTCTGTCATTGGCAGCAGGGTGCTGGGAGTCTGGCAGAAAGTGAGTGGCCGCCCGAGGCTCGGAGCCCCCGGCCAGGCCAACCTATGGAGCTCGAAAATATAGTAGCCAACACCGTGCTGCTGAAAGCCAGGGAAGGTGGGTATGTGCGTGCACCCGGGCTGGGGAAACTTACATATGGCTTCAACTGCACAGCACTTGTAGACTACTCTGACTATAGTTGTGTACGAGCCTGTACATGGGAAGCGAGCACTGCACCATCTGCAATGAATGTGTGGAGGTATATGATTGTATACACTGGATAGTATGTGGCATGATGGAATCATACATGTACAGATGATTATATACACGGGATAGTATGTGGCATGATGGAATCATACATGTACAGATGATTGTATACACTGGATAGTATGTGGCATGATGGAATCATCATACATGTACAGATGATTGTATACACTGGATAGTATGTGGCATGATGGAATCATACATGTACAGATGATTGTATACACTGGATAGTATGTGGCATGATGGAATCATCATACATGTACAGATGATTGTATACACTGGATAGTATGTGGCATGATGGAATCATCATACATGTACATATGATTGTATACACTGGATAGTATGTGGCATGATGGAATCATCATACATGTACAGATGATTGTATACACTGGATAGTATGTGGCATGATGGAATCATCATACATGTACAGATGATTGTATACACTGGATAGTATGTGGCATGATGGAATCATCATACATGTACAGATGATTGTATGCACTGGGTAGTATGTGGCATGATGGAATCATACATGTACAGATGATTGTATACACTGGATAGTATGTGGCATGGTGGAATCATACATGTACAGATGATTGTATACACTGGATAGTATGTGGCATGATGGAATCATCATACATGTACAGATGATTGTGTACACTGGATAGTATGTGGCATGATGGGATCATACATGTACAGATGATTGTGTACACTGGATAGTATGTGGCATGATGGGATCATACATGTACAGATGATTGTATACACTGGATAGTATGTGGCATGATGGGATCATACATGTACAGATGATTGTATACACGGGATAGTATGTGGCATGATGGAATCATCATACATGTACATATGATTGTATACACTGGATAGTATGTGGCATGATGGAATCATCATACATGTACAGATGATTGTATACACTGGATAGTATGTGGCATGATGGAATCATCATACATGTACAGATGATTGTATGCACTGGGTAGTATGTGGCATGATGGAATCATACATGTACAGATGATTGTATACACTGGATAGTATGTGGCATGGTGGAATCATACATGTACAGATGATTGTATACACTGGATAGTATGTGGCATGATGGAATCATCATACATGTACAGATGATTGTGTACACTGGATAGTATGTGGCATGATGGGATCATACATGTACAGATGATTGTATACACTGGATAGTATGTGGCATGATGGGATCATACATGTACAGATGATTGTATACACTGGGATAGTATGTGGCATGATGGAATCATACATGTACAGATGATTGTATACACTGGATAGTATGTGGCATGATGGAATCATCATACATGTACAGCTGATTGTATGTATGGGATAGTATGTGGCATGATGGAATCATACATGTACAGATGATTGTATGTATGGGATAGTATGTGGCATGATGGAATCATACATGTACAGATGATTGTATGTATGGGATAGTATGTGGCATGATAGAATCATCATACATGTACAGATGATTGTATGTATGGGATAGTATGTGGCATGATAGAATCATCATACATGTACAGATGATTGTATGCACTGGGATAGTATGTGGCATGATGGAATCATACATGTACAGATGATTGTATACACTGGATAGTATGTGGCATGATGGAATCATCATACATGTACAGCTGATTGTATGTATGGGATAGTATGTGGCATGATGGAATCATACATGTACAGATGATTGTATGTATGGGATAGTATGTGGCATGTTGGAATCATACATGTACAGATGATTGTATGTACTGGGATAGTATGTGGCATGATGGAATCATACATGTACAGATGATTGTATACACTGGATAGTATGTGTCATGATGGAATCATACATGTACAGATGATTGTATACACTGGATAGTATGTGTCATGATGGAATCATACATGTACAGATGATTGTATACACTGGATAGTATGTGGCATGATGGAATCATACATGTACAGATGATTGTATACACTGGATAGTATGTGGCATGATGGAATCATACATATACAGACGATTGTATGTATGGGATAGTATGTGGCATGATGGAATCATACATGTACAGATGATTGTATGTATGGGATAGTATGTGGCATGATGGAATCATACATATACAGATGATTGTATACACTGGATAGTATGTGGCATGATGGAATCATCATACATGTACAGATGATTGTATATACTGGATAGTATGTGGCATGATGGAATCATCATACATGTACAGATGATTGTATGTATGGGATAGTATGTGACATGATGGAATCATACATGTACAGATGATTGTATGTATGGGATAGTATGTGGCATAATGGAATCATACATGTACAGATGACTGTATATACTGGATAGTATGTGGCATGATGGAATCATACATATACAGATGATTGTATGTATGGGATAGTATGTGGCATGATGGAATCATACATGTACAGATGATTGTATGTATGGGATAGTATGTGGCATGATAGAATCATCATACATGTACAGATGATTGTATGTATGGGATAGTATGTGGCATGATAGAATCATCATACATGTACAGATGATTGTATGCACTGGGATAGTATGTGGCATGATGGAATCATCATACATGTACAGATGATTGTATGTACTGGGATAGTATGTGAGATGATGGAATCATACATGTGCAGATGATTGTATGTACTTGGATAGTATGTGGCATGTTATAATCATACATATACATATGATTGTATGCACTGGGATAGTATGTGGCATGATGGAATCATCATACATGTACAGATGAGTGTATGTACTGGGATAGTATGGGACATGATGAAATCATACATGTACAGATGATTGTATGTACTGGAATAGTATGTGGCATGATGTAATAATCATACATGTGCAGATGATTGTATGTACTGGGATAGTATGTGGCATGATGGAATAATCATACATGTGCAGATGATTGTATGTACTGGGATAGTATGTGACATGATGGAATCATCATACATGTACAGATGATTGTATGTACTGGGATAGTATGTGACATGATGGAATCATCATACATGTGCAGATGATTGTATGTACTGGGATAGTATGTGACATGATGGAATCATAATATATGTGCAGATGATTGTATGTATGGGATAGTATGTGGCATGTTATAATCATACATATACATATGATTGTATGCACTTGGATAGTATGTGGCATGATGGAATCATGCATGTACAGATGATTTTATGTATGGGATAGTAAGTGGAATGATGGAATCATACATGTACAGATGATTGTATGCACTGGATAGTATGTGGCATGATGGAATTATCATACATGTGCAGATGATTGTATGTATGGGATAATATGTGGCATGATGGAATCATCATACATGTACAGATGATTGTATGTACTTGGATAGTATGTGGCATGATGGAATCATCATACATATACAGAGGATTGTATGCACTGGGATAGTATGTGGCATGATGGAATCATACATGTACAGATGATTGTATGTATGGGATAGTATGTGACATGATAGAATAGTCATACATGTACAGATGATTGTATGTACTGGGATAGCATGTGGCATGATAGAGTCATCATGCATGTACAGATGATTGTATGTATGGGATAGTATGTGACATGATAGAATCATGCATGTACAGATGATTGTATGTACTGGGATAGTATGTGGCATGATGGAATCATACATATACAGATGATTGTATGTATGGGATAGTATGTGACATGATGGAATCATACATATACAGATGATTGTATGTATGGGATAGTATGTGACATGATGGAATCATACATATACAGATGATTGTATGCACTGGGATAGTAGGTGACATGATGAAATCATACATGTACAGATGATTGTATGCACTGGATAGTATGTGGCATGATAGAATCATACATATACAGATGATTGTATGCACTGGGATAGTAGGTGACATGATGGAATCATCATACATGTACAGATGATTGTATGTATGGGATAGTATGTGACATGATAGAATAGTCATACATGTACAGATGATTGTATGTACTGGGATAGCATGTGGCATGATAGAGTCATCATGCATGTACAGATGATTGTATGTATGGGATAGTATGTGACATGATAGAATAGTCATACATGTACAGATGATTGTATGTACTGGGATAGCATGTGGCATGATGGAATCATACATATACAGATGATTGTATGTATGGGATAGTATGTGACATGATGGAATCATACATATACAGATGATTGTATGCACTGGATAGTATGTGGCATGTTAGAATCATACATATACAGATGATTGTATGTATGGGATAGTAGGTGACATGATAGAATCATACATGTACATATGAGTGTATGCAGTGGATAGTATGTGACATGATGAAATCATACATGTACAGATGATTGTATGCACTGGATAGTATGTGGCATGATAGAATCATACATATACAGATGATTGTATGTACTGGGATAGTATGTGGCATGATAGAATCATACATATACAGATGATTGTATGTACTGGGATAGTATGTGGCATGATGGAATCATACATATACAGATGATTGTATGTATGGGATAGTATGTGGCATGATAGAATCATACATGTACATATGAGTGTATGCAGTGGATAGTATGTGACATGATGAAATCATATATGTACAGATCAGTGAATGCACTGGGATAGCATGTAAAATGATGGGATCATACATGTACAGATGATTGTATGCACAGTGATAGTATGTGACATTATACCAGGGTAATACAAGGAATGGGAGGACTACAGTACCCAGAAAGATTATCAGAATTGGGGTTATTTAGTTTAGAATTAAGAAGGCTTAGGGGGGACCTAATAACGATGTATAAATATATCAGGGGGCAGTACAGATATCTCCTCCATGATCTATTTATACCCAGGACTGTATCTATAACAACGGGGCATCCTCTACGTTTATAGGAAAGAAGGTTTCTACACCAGCACAGACGGGGGTTCTTTACTGTAAGAGCAGTGAGACTGTGGAATTTTCTGCCTGAGGAGGGGGTCATGGTGAACTCTGTAAAAGAGTTCAAAAGGGGTCTGGATGCATTTTTGGGAGACTAATAACATCGCTGGTTATGTATACTAGATTTATAGAGACAGAACGTTGATCCAGGATTTATTCTGATGCCATATTTGGAGTCGGGAAGGAATTTTTACCTCTAGTATGAGGGTTTTTTGCCTTCCTCTGGATCAACTCAGTAGGGACTCATTAGGGGTATAGGTTGAACTAGATGGACTCTGGTCTTTTTTCAACCTTATGAACTATGGGGGAGATTTATCAAAACTTGTGCATAGGAAAAGTTACTGAGTTGCCCATAGCAACCAATCAGATCGCTTCTTTCATTTTTAACAAGGCCTCTGCAAAATGAAAGAAGCGATCTGATTGGTTGCTATGGGCAACTGGGTAACTTTTCCTCTGGACAGGTTTTGATAAATCTCCCCCTATGTTACTATGCAGGATTCATCATACATGTACAGTGCACATGATGTCACATGCATAGGAAAATATCAATGAATCGTGCAGGGACTGGCCTGGAGGAGCTGACAGTCCAGACATTGGGGAAATACGATTAAGGAGGTCATTAGGGAAACCAGAGGGGGCCCCTCCACAGCCTTGTACAGGCTAAGTGGCTCTTAACATCACTCATATCAATAACTTATCATCTGTTCTGGACAAGAACCATCCAAGCTATTAGTATCAAGCTAGAAAAATAGGTCACCGCTAATTTGTAGAAAAGTGTTTCCTGACCGCTGTGCCTCCAGCTGTGGCAAAACTACAACTCCCAGTATGCCCGGACAGCCTTTGGCTGTCCGGGCATGCTGGGAGTTGTAGTTTTGCCACAGCTGGATGTACACTGGTGTAGAAAGAGTGAGAACAATGTGGGAGATTTATCAAAACCTGTCCAGAGGAAAAGTTGCCCAGTTGCCCATAGCAACCAATCAGCTTGCTTCTTTCATTTTTAACAAGGCCTCTGCAAAATGAAAGAAGCGATCTGATTGGTTGCTATGGGCAACTGGGCAACTTTTCCTCTGCACAGGTTTTGATAAATCTCCCCCAATGGGACCAGATGTATTAAAGTGTCAGTCTTGTAGCCTATGTAAATCCTGATGATGCAGTGTCCGTGAGGTGTTTGCAGAGTCTCCATTCATTTTCATTTATTTGCATTTAAAGACTATTTTTCCTAAAAAGCGTGTAGTCCCTGTTCAGACCACGCCGTGGATTTGCCTAGACACATAAGCATTTCTGTGCGGATAATATTTGACATCTATTTGACAGGTGGTGGAGGGAACAGGAAAGGAAAAAGCAAGAAATGGCGGCAAATGTTGCAGTTCCCCCATGTTAGCGAGTGCGAGGAGTTGAGGCGTACCATTGGTGAGTCCACCAGGTCCCCCGAAAACTGTGTTTCCTGACGTACCCCAAAAAAAGTACACGTCCTCTGCCCCCGCTATATGATTCATGAGATATTCCTCCAACGCAGCTAGTGTTGGCTAATATCATTTCATCGCTTCCTCTTGCTACGGTGTTCTCACCACTTCCTGTGCAAGTGTGTAAATATGTAATGTTGCGCGTTTCACAAGTAACCGTGAGCGTGAAAATGCTCTGCTAGGTCATCGTGAACTGTGTAATGTTCGCAGGTTGATTCTGTTACGTGTGGTACAACGGGCAAACCTTATGTTTGGGGGGGGGGGGGGGATACCAGAGGAAACAAACAGCCTGAGAACGTGCTGACACCATAAAGATGTTCTAGTCAAGCCACAGTAGTAGTGCCAGCCACTGGGCCACCAGGACACTATGGAATTGCTATTCTGCTATTTGCTGTCCTAGTCTGTTCCCATAATATAGTGCCAGATGTTAGTGTAGTATACACATAGTTATACGTCCACTGTATTCATGGGGGGATTTGCTCCCCTGCCTCCTCCAAGCCTTCACTGTGGTGCCTAACATCTGCTGGGAGGTCCTTTGTATTCCTTCATGACTTCTATTAGCCAAATGGCACAATATGTTTTTGTGCCCTTTTGGCTACTATGAGAATGGACCTGTTCTTGTAGTACATTGTCCTTACATAGGGTAGCATTCTCAATTTAAATAAATTAAATACATTTTAAAGAAATCTTTGTTTAAAAAAAATGAAGTTTTCTATGTTTTAGTTGTGTTTAAAAAAGCTGCCACTAGGTGTCTCCCTACTTGTCCAGAGCACATTTCCCCCTATCTCTTGCACAAACTTTGGACTCCTGCTGGCCTGGCAGAAGTCCAATATCAGGAAATACAGTCTTGAGTGCTGAGGGGGGTTGTGCAGCCTTAGCCAATCATAGCTCATCTCACAGTGAAATGCTCTGGGCTGTGTGCAGCAGAGTGAGAGAGGAAGTTCTCCCCTGTATGGCTTCAGATGATGTCACGCCTGCTGGGTAACGCCCCTTCCCAGTCTGTGAGACTGAGCAGAAAATACAGAGCAATATCAAGGTAGAAAACTAAACACTAACAAAAATAAAGGCAGGGGGTGGTTTATCATGATGGGGTTTATAAAATGTAAGATCATGGGAGGTACTCTTTAAGTTGACAGATCCACATTGCATGTCTGAAGAGACATCATGTAACAGAGCAGGCGCTGTGCAGATTGATATATAGTATAGTGGAAAAAGATACTGTATTTATTTACATTCCCGATCAGTCTGGGTTTAGGTGTCCAGTGGGCGGACCTAATCAGTGATGATAATTTTTTTTTACACATACCGCAAAGGCTATCCGTCACTGATTAGGACCGCCCACAAGACTCCTTAGCCAAGATTTAACAATGGTGTAAATGAATAAATTTAGTATATAAATTATAGTAAAAAGTTACTATATATTGAATCTTTTCCCAGAAACTATATATCAATCTGTACAGTCCTCCTGCTCTATAACATTGCACCGTCATTTTGGACTGCATAAATAATGTGACAGGGTCCCTTTAATTTACATTTCATCATTTTGTGCAGTTTCATGCTAACAAAACTGATATCCTATACTCTGATGCTGCAGTCATTGACATATCGCTAGTCCTTCCATATGCCTTTTTCTGACCTCCCAAATGTAAGATTGCAAGATGAGACTACCCGGGGGTAGTTTGTAGTCTGTTGCCATGGCAACACATAGGAGCTGTAGACTTAAAACAATAGGATATATTAAAGGGATACTTCGATGGAAAACTTTTTTTTATTTTTATTTAAATCAACTGATGCCAGAAAGTTTAACAGATTTGTAAATTACTTCTATTAAAAAAAAACTTAATCCTTCCAGTACTTATTAGCTGCTGAATACTACAGAGGAAATTCTTTTCTTTTTGGAACACAGTGCTCTCTACTGAATCACGAGCACAGTGCTATCTGCTGACATCTCTGTCCATTTTAGGAACTGTCCAGAGCGGCATATGTTTGCTATGGGGATTTTCTCCTACTCAAGAAAGTTCTTAAAATGGGCAGAGATGTCAGCAGAGAGCACTGTGCTCATGATGTCAGCAATGAGCTCTGTGTTTCAAAAGGAAAATAATTTCCTCTGTAGTATTCAGCAGCTAATTAGTACTAGAAGGATTAAGATTTTTTAATAGAAGTAATTTACAAATCCGTTTAACTTTCTGGCACCAGTTAATATAAAAAAAAGAAAAAAAATTTGCAAAGTTACTTAAAGCATACCCGTCAGATCCAACACTTACACTTTTAATTTAGCTCACTAGTCTGAATTCCTCTCAAAGGGAGGGGGCGTGGCATCACTGTGCAGGTCTCCGCCCCCTCCCTCAATATGCTGTCTGCTCACATCTTCCCTAGCATTAGCAAAACTACAACTCCCAGCTTGTCCTCACTGACAGTAGCGGGACACAAGCTGACAGTGGGAGGATTTTTCCTCTAGCTGTGAGCCCTGCACTCACAGCTGTCAATCAAGGAAGTGTGTCCATGACATAAGTGATGATGCATGGACACAGCAGGACTAGTATATGTCCGAGCAGGCAGGGGGGGCAGTTGTTTGACTGGCTTTTTCAGTGTGAAATACTGAAAATGTTCTAATGAAAGCAATTGCAAAACCTATTGGTTATACCTGCTTTACAACATATCAAAAGTTTTTGTATCTGACAGTGCCCATTTAAGTTTTCATTTTAGGTTAGGCCCACATCTCTATTTACATAGGAACAGAAAATTGAAAGTAACAGCAGTGCCAGATCTGTTTTAAAGACACAACAGCATTTGATGGACCCAGTGATTACTAATGGGTTTCATCATGGTGTCTGAAATTTTGCAAAAACAAAAAGGTTATTTCTTTTAAAATTGGCACTAAAGGCCTCCTTTGAAGACCTGTTGTCTGTATAGTAAATATCCAGTGATAGATTTGTGAGCCGGCTGCCATTTGAGAAATGTCACTGTCCCATCTGTTTGCCTAGACAGTGTCCCTGCCCTCTTTGTTCTGCCCACGCTTTGTGCATTTGGCTTAGTGGCACTCTTTTCTTGCTGCTGTTATTGTGCACACTATTAAATCCATTCACGGTGTGTGTATGTGGCACAAGGTGTCATGTAAGTCGTCGTATGTTTTACAGCACAGATGTTTTATGTGATGGTTTCTTTTTTATGTACCCAATAGAACATGACTATCATAGTCTTTGTGACCGTCAGCCAATTGGACGTCTACTCTTTCGCCAGTTCTGTGAGACCCGGCCTGAGCTGCAGCGTTGCATCCGCTTTCTGGATGCTGTGGTAGGACTTGAGTGACCAGGTTACATTATAGCCTATGAGTTACATGGCGTCTGGATTTCTTTGTCACATTGTATATTTTTTTTTTTTACAGGTTGAGTATGAGGTGTCCCCAGATGAGAATCGTAAGGAGTGTGGTCAGCGGCTGATCGAGAAGTATCTGGTCAGCACGGTAAGCTATCTAATACCATAATGTAACTTTCTATGAATTGTGAAAAACTATTCATCACCAGCATTTCCTGCAGTATTAAGAACCGTTTGGTCATCTATTTTGTTGTGAGTCCTTGATATAATGACCGCAAATGGTGCGACAATTAAAGGGGTATACCAATAGACATCCACTATCATAAGGATAGGGGATAAGATGTCTGATCGCGGGGGACCCACCGCTGGGGACCCCAGTGATCTCCTTGCTGCACCCGGCGTTCGTTTAAAGCATCAGGTGCAGCTCCAGAGGCTCGTGACGTCACGGCCACGCCCCGCTCGTGATGTCACGGCCATGCCCCCTCAATGCAAGTCTATGGGAGGGGGCGTGACGGCAGTCACGCCCCCTCCCATAGACTTGCATTGAGGGGGCATGGCCGTGACATCACAAGCGGGGCGTGGCCGTGACGTCACGAACCTCCGCAATCGCCAGTCATCTGGCACGGAGCAAAGTTTGCTCCGTGCACCGGATGTTTAGGGTGCCGCAACCGAGATTACGGGAGTCCCCAGCGGCGGGACCCCTACGGTCAGACATCTTATCCCCTATCCATTGGATAGGGATGAGATGTCTAGGGCCGGAATACCCCTTCACAGTGCATCATCATGATTGGGGGATAGACAGGTAGAATCTCTGTGATTTTCTATATAGGGTACCAGCTAAGGGATTTCTGACTCTGGAATAAGTTACATTCTGAATTATGCATAAAGCTCCTTAAACCTGGACCCAATATGAGCGCCAGTCAACTATGTTAAAAGGGTACTCTTAAAGGGGTACTCCAGTGCTAAGACATCTTATCCCCTATCCAAAGGATAGGGGATAAGATGCCTGATCACGAGGGTCCCACCGCTGGGGACCCCCGTTATCTTGCACCCCGTTAGAATCAGTCCTCGGAGCACGTTCGCTCCGGGTCTGATTACTGAAGATCACGGGGGCCGGAGCATTGTGACGTCACGGCCCTGCCCCCTGAATGCAAGCCTATGGGAGGGGGCATGACAGCTGGATAGGGGATAAGATGTCTTAGCGCCGGAGTAACCCTTTAATTAGCATTTAATAGAAGAATCATTTACATAGCCCACGTATTGGTCATGAATGGCGCATGGATCATCCAAGGGGCTGTTCACTTCCATTACTGTCAGCAGCACATTCCCTGTTTACAAGAGGAGATTCAGCTGAGAAATTAGTTTGTCATCCATTGTAATAGAACCGTATGGCGCAGTTATATTGTTGGATTTTATATTCACCAAAAATAGGAATAGATCCTAACCTAGGCATGAATAAACAACTTCCCAGACCTTCCCTTTCTTGCGTTTTGTGCCTGTGCTCTAAAGTCAGAATAGTAGTACAGGAGATTGGTCACATATTGATAGTTCAGGTGCAGACTGGGTACATTCACAAGCTGCTGTGGCACAACATGACGCAGCTGTCTGGGCATGCCGGGCACCATCAGGCATGTAACAAGTTAGAAGAGGTGACCAAGAATCCCAATGTGCTGTTATATTCTCAAAAGGAGAACTCTAACTGGTGATGCTGAGAAGGAAAGTGCAGGACGCTTGTAAATGCAGAAATGAAGAAAAATCTTGCATCTCTCACCAGTTCAGATTCAGACACGTTTTGCCCTGGATTTCCTTCTTTATTCAGTTGCACGCTTGGAGTAATAGTATCACACCCGCTGTTCTGCACAGTATCATGTAAAATCTTGTTCGGTATCAATACCTATTTCCTGGTGTGATCAGTGTCTATTGTCACTCAATGACAGGCAGTGTCCTTGTAATCTCACTGTTAAAAAGACAAGAAAAGCTTTACAGGCAAGAATGTTATGCCAAGTTTGTCGTACAACTTAACAAAACTGTCACTTAGGTATAGTTTATTGGCTAACATAGTAAGTTCATACTCCTCCCATTGATGCTTCTTTCTTTTTAAAAAGGTATGCCGGCCAAAAATATCTTATCCCCTATCCAAAGGATAGGGGATAAGATGTCTGATCATGGGGGGGTACCAGCAGCACCCGCATTCTATCCGGGGCTGCGTCTCCAGTTTCTGAAACCTCTGGGTTTCCGGGACTGGGGACGTGACGTCACCCCACGCCTCCTCCCATAGACATGAATGGAGGGGGCGTGGCGTGACATCCCCTCCCATAAACATGAATGTAGGAATGTGACGTGACGTCACGTCCCTATCTCGAAGGCAGCACACTGCACATATTGCCGGGGGCTGCACAAAGATCGCGGGGGGTCCCCAGCGGCAGGACCCCTGCAATCATACATCTTATCCCCTATCCTTTTGGATAGGGGATAAGATGTATAAAGCCGGAATACCCCTTCATGGCCTATTCACACATACGGTATTCTGTGCAGATTTGATGCGCAGGATTTTCTGCTGCAGATTTCAATGTAAACTGAACACAGCTTGAAATCCTGTGCATCAAATCTGCGCAGTATACTGTCCGTGGGAATAGGGAATAGACCCTTAGGGTATGTTCACACGTATGCAGATTTGATGCGCAGGGTTTTCTACGGCAGATTTCAATATAGACTACATGACTGAGTACAGCTTCTAATCGTCAGTTACAAATCCTGTGCATCAAATCTGTGCAGGATACTGTATGTGTGAACGTACCCTTAAAGGAGTACTCCGCTGGAAAACATATTTTTTTTAATCAACTGGTGCCAGAAAGTTAAACATATTTGTAAATTACTTCTATTAAAAAACCATAATCCTTCTAGTACCTAAAAGGTTCTGTATACTCCAGAGGGAATTATTTTCTTTTTGAATTTCCTTTCTGTCTGACCACAGTGCTCTCTGCTGACAGAGGAACTGTCCAGAGCAGGAGAAAATCCCCATAGCAAACCTCTCCTGCTCTGGACAGTTCCTAAAATGAACAGAGGTGTCAGCAGAGAGCACTGTGGTCAGACAGAAAGGAAATTCAAAAAGAAAAGAACATCCTGTGGAGCATGCATAAGCCTTTAAGTACTAGAAGGATTAAGATTTTTTTTAATAGAAGTGATTTAGAAATATGTCATCAGTTGATTTAAAAAAAAAAATGTTTTCCAGTGGAGTACCCCTTTAAGGAGTTTGTCTGATCACAGAAATAAAACCAATTCAGAATGAACCTTAAAGAGTAGCTCCAACCATCCTTTTTTTTCTGTCCATGCCTATTGTCCATCTATACCTAGCCACCTCCCTGCCTTTAATTTTTTTTTTCACTATATGTATACTATACTATACCTTTTTGTCTGCCTGGTAGTGTGCTGACTTACCAGGCAGACTTCCCCAGCAGGCACAACGTCACTGATGCCTGCTGGGGGGGCAACCTCCGCCCTTAGTTCATCTATACAGGGTGCCTCCAGCTGTTTCACCACTACAACTCCCAGCTTGCCCTGACATCTATTGGCTGTCAGGGCATGCTGGGAGTTGTAGTGGGGAAACAACTGGAGGCACCCTGCCGCACATCCCGCTCCCCCGAACCCTGCCACGCACACCTGCTCCATCCCACCCGCAAAAGACTAAAGTGGAGGGTGAAATTCTACCTCACACCGGGAGCCGGGGCCAGCATGCGAGGCCAGGGAGCCTGCGTGCATCCTCATAGTTCGCGCTCGCTCCGGCCTGTCTGATTGACAGGCAGGGAGAGAGCGCAGCCTGACTGAATTCGGACCGTTGCCCGGCCTGGATCGGTCCGAATTCATCTGTGACGTCACAGCAGGCTGCAGCCGGCCACTAGGAGGGAGACCCCTAGTGGCCGGATTTCAACATTAAAATAAAATATTTTAATTACAAAAAAAATAATTAAAGTATATTAGAAATATGTTGTAGTACATCAGTACTACTATGTATAAAAAAAAAAAAAAAGTTAATGACAGTGCCAATTTAAAGTGGTATTCACAGTATGCATTATCTGCGGGATATGTCTAATAGATGTGGGTCCCACCTCTGGCACTGTAGCATGTGGAGAACATCCATCTGCCACATCCATGCGGTGGGAACGAAGAGGTGGTGGCCCAAATATGTGGCATTTATGGTATATCCATTATCCAAGCTAAGAATACCCATTTCATTGTCTTAGCATACCTAAGACAATTATTGTAAGTGTTTTTAGACGTCTGTGTTTTACTGATGTAGTAATCAATTTTAGTTGTCTCAGTTGTGCAGCATTTGAATTGGCTTTAATTGGGACAAGAAAAATCATATATTGCAGTCCGATGGCTGGGTCAGTGAATAGCCATGCACTTATACACTGTTTAGCTATAACATTATAACTGCTGTACTATTCAATGTAGTGAATAAAATGGATTATCTTGTGACCATGGCACCTGTTAGCGGTGGTATATATTAGGCAGGATGTGAAGAGTGAGTTCTTGAACTTCGTGTTGGTAACGTGTACAGAAGTGTAAGGATCTGAGTGAAGGGCAGAAATTGTCAGGTCTGGATGACTGGTTCAGAGCTTCGCCAAAATGGCAGGTGTTATGGGCTGTTCCTGGTATGAAGTGGTTTGTACCTACCAAAAGTAGTCCAAGGGGGGATGACTGGAGAACTGACAACAGTGGGATGCGCGCCCAAAGCTCTTTGATGCATGTAAAGACTAGCACGTCTGTTTCGATACTATAGAACAGCTACAGTAGCATCAATTGCTGAAAACGCTAGAGGTTTTCTGGTAGTTTCTATAGGCTGAGATTGGAGTAAAATAAAAGTTTAACTCGCCTCTAAATTCAACACGGTTCCTCTGTCCACTATGAGAAGTGTTGCAATAATGTAATGTACATTGTCTTTGTGCACTTGACATTGCAGCCGATTGGTGTAATAGAAGAAGGTGGTCTGGTCTGATATATACAGTGTATACTTATACATCATGTGGACGGCCACGTACATACGAGTCACGTACCTGCTTAAGAGATGGCACTAGGATGCACTATAGGAAACGCAAGCCAGTGGAAGAAGTGTGGGATGTGCTGGAAATACAGGTCCATAAATACCAACACAAATACAATGGCTCTCAGCCGAATGTCTGTTTGGCCAACAACTATCCCTCTTGATCCCTCTATACGCAGTGTTTAGATAAAATGCTGCCAGACGTCACTGGCTTTTAAAAAATAAAATTTTTTAGATTAAAAAGTTTTGGGCAGTTAAAAGCCAACATGTCTAAGAAAGCCCCCATTAAAGAGGTACTCCGCTGCTAGACATCCTATCCTCTATCCAAAGGATAGGGGATAAGATGTCTGATCGCAGAGGTCCCGCTGCTGGGGCCCCCTGCGATCTCCTGCAGGTTCCTGCGGCGGTTGTCGTGAGGTCACGGCCACACCACTCGTGATGTTACGTCACACCCCCTCCATTCATGTCTATGGGAGGGGGCGTCAACACGCCCCCTCCCATAGACATGAATGGACGGGGCGGGGCATGATGTCACGATCAAGGCCTCCGGCTCCAAGCGTTCTGAACAAAATGTTCAGAACGCTGGAGCACCAGAGTACCCCTTTAACATTAAACAGTCTGCCAGTCCCGGTGAAATCAGCAGGTTCAGCCAACTTTTTTCCAATGTGTACGAGGACCTTAACCCATGGTGGCACACGTCTTAGTTTACAAAACTTACAAGATCTACTGCTGCTGTCTACTCCACCCTTCAGAGAAGTCCATGCCTTGACATGTCAGAGAATTTTTGGCAGCATGAGAGGGACCTATATGAAGAAAAGCATATATATATATATATATATATATATACATACAATAACAAATATAGATATGCTCACCATGGAGGTAAAGAATGGGACGACACACAGAGACAGCGCTTAGCCAAACAGAATCTAATTTATTACTCCATAGCTGGCAACATGGGAGGATAAGCTAGCAAACCAACGTGCTCATTTTACGTCCTCAGACGCTTTCTCAAGGTATGATAAGCGCTGTCTCTGTGTGCCGACCCATTCTTTACCTCCATAGTGAGTGTTTTTGCCTTTTCTCTTCATTGAGCTGGCACCGAGACTATAGAGCCTGGTGGAATGAGTGTCAGTGGCCCGAGGGATTACGTCCGGTGATAGTGAGCGGAGTGGTGCCGATACAATTGCTTTTTACTTGCATAAAATATAGATATACACATACAATACAGTACCCCCATAACAAGACTGAAACTAAGTTGCTGTGGTGTACTCGAGCAATGACTAAGTATTATCTTGGGGTAGACAGCGGCACCTGCACTATAGAAACTGGCCTTGAACATTTAAAGGGGTACATCACTGGATAACATTTTTTTTTTTTTAAATCAACTGGTGCCAGAATGTTAAAGGGGTATTCCAGACCAAAACTTTTTTTTATATATCAACTGGCTCCGGAAAGTTAAACATATTTGTAAATTACTTCTATTAAAAAATCTTAATCCTTCCAATAGTTATTAACTTCTGAAGTTGAGTTGTTGTTATCTGTCTAACTGCTCTCTGATGACTCACGGGTCCCGGGAGCTGTGCAGTTCCTATGGGGATATTCTCCCATCATGCACAGCTCCCGGGACGTGACATCATCATTGAGCAGTTAGACAGTAAACTTCAGAAGCTAATAACTATTGGAAGGATTAAGATTTTTTTAATAGAAGTAATTTACAAATCTGTTTAACTTTCCAGAGCCAGTTGATATATATAAAAAAAGGTTTTGCCTGGAATACCCCTTTAAACATATTTGTAAATTACTTCTATTAAAAAAATCTTAATCATTCCAGTACTTATTAGCTGCTATATGCTCCACAGGAAGTTATTTTCTTTTTGAATTTTCTTTCTGTCTGACCACAGTGCTCTCTGCTGACACCTCTGTCCATTTTAGGAACTGTCCGGAGCAGGAGAGGTTTGCTATGGGGATTTGCTCCTGATCTGGACAGTTCCTATAATGGACTGAGGTGCTAGCAGAGAGCACTGTGGTCAGACAGAAAGGAAATTCAAAAAGAAAAGAACTTTCTGTGGCACAAGTATCAGCTAATAAGTACTGGAAGGATTAATATTTTTTAATAGAAGTAATCTACAAATATGTTTAAAGGGGTACTCCGGTGAAAACCTTTTTTCTTTTAAATCAACTGGTGGCAGAAAGTAAAACATATTTGTAAATTACTTCTATTAAAAAATCTTAATCCTTCCTGTACTTATTAGCTGCTGAATACTACAGAGGAAATTCTTTTCTTTTTGGGAATGCTCTCTGATGACATCATGACCACAGTTCTCTCTGCTGATGTTATTATAATAATAATAATAATGCTTTATTTATTGTTATCCTTAGTGGGATTTGAACCCAAGTCCCCAGCACTGCAAGGCAGCAGTGCTAACCACTGAGCCACCATGCTGCCCTTAGCATACATCTGCTATGCATGGTTGCTAAAATGCAGAGAGCACTTTGTTCGTGATGTCATCAGTGTTCCAAAAAGAAAGGAATTTCCTCTGTAGCATTCAGCAGCTAATAAGTACTGGAAGGATTAAGATTTTTTAATAGAAGTAATTTACAAATATGTTTAACTTTCTGCCACCAGTTGATTTAAAAGAAAAAAGGTTTTCACCGGAGTACCCCTTTAATTACTAAATGCACTATCTCTAGTGTTTTTGTTGCTTTTTTGGTTGTCCTATTGTTTGCATAAAGTGGCTGTCATATCTAAGAAAACATTTTTTTATTTGACTTGTCTAAAGTTTGGACTGTCTGTAGCCTCAGTGCTCCCACCAATAAAGTGAGGGGAAGCTTGCGGTAGTGCTCTTCGGGTTCCCAGATAGGAGCCATCTTCTGCAGCTTCATTTGTAAGTCTATGGGGCTGTCAAGTAAAGCGGAGCAATGATTAAATGGAGCCGCTGCATGCTTCACCCCACTTGTTCTAATAATCAGTGGTGGTCTCAGCACTGATACACCACCGATCAAATCCTTTAATATGCCCCTGTATAAATGACAGGTACACTTTAAGATTAAAAGAAAAAAAATATTTCAAAGCATCCCTCTTTCTGGTATCCAATGGAATGTTGTGTAGGAACCTCTAAGTCTTTACAGTCATGGCCGTAAATGTTGGCACCCCTGAAATTTTTCTATAATTTTTCTCACAGAAAAGGATTGCAGGAACACATGTTTTGCTATACACATGTTTATTCCCTTTGTGTGTATTGGAACTAAACCAAAAAAGGGAGGAGAAAAAGCAAATTGGACATAATGTCACACCAAACTCCAAAAATGGGCTGGACAAAATTATTGGCACCCTAAACTTAATATTCAATTGCACACCCTTTGGAAAAAATTACTGAAATCAGTCGCTTCCTATAACCATCAATAAGCTTCTTACACCTCTCAGCCGGAATGTTAGACCACTCTTCCTTTGCAAACTGCTCCAGGTCTCTCTTATTGGAAGGGCGCCTTTTCCCAACAGCAATTTTAAGATCTCTCCATAGGTGTTCAATGGGATTTACATCTGGACTCATTCATGGCCACTTCAGAACTCTCCAGAGCTTTGTTGCCATCCATTTCTGGGTGATTTTTGACGTATGTTTGGGGTCATTGTCCTGCTGGAAGACCCAAGATCTCGGACACAAACCCAGCTTTCTGACACTGGGCTGTACAGTGTGACCCAAAATCCGTTGGTAATCCTCAGATTTCATGATGCCTTGCACACATTCAAGGCACCCAGTGCCAGAGGCAGCAAAACAACCCCAAAACATCATTGAGCCTCCACCATATTTCACTGTAGGTACTGTGTTCTTTTCTTTGTAGGCCTCATTGTGTTTTCGGTAAACAGTAAAATTATGTGCTTTACCAAAAAGCTCTATCTTGGTCTCATCTGTCCACAAGACGTTTTCCCAGAAGGATTTTTGGCTTACTCAAGTTCATTTTGGCAAAATGTAGTCTTGCTTTTTTATGTCTCTGTGTCAGCAGTGGGTCCTCCTGGGTCTTATCCACCATCCAGACTATCCTGCATTGACACATTTCATCAATTTTTCTGTTCCGTCCACACCCAGAGACATTAGCTACAGTGCCATGGGTTGCAGACTTCTTGATAATGTTGCGCACTGTGGACAAAGGCAAATCTAGATCTCTGGAGATGGACTTGTAACCTTGAGATTGTTGATATTTTTCCACAATTTTGTTTCTCAAGTCCCCAGACAGTTCTCTTCTCCTCTTTCTGTTGTCCATGCGTAGTGTGGCACACACAAACACACAATATAAAGACTACGTGAACTTCTCTCCTTTTTATCTGCTTTCAGGTGTGATTTTTATATTGCCCACACCTGTTACTTGCCCCAGGTGAGTTTTAAGAAGCATCACATGCTTGAAACAATCTTCTTTTTCCTCAATTTTGAAAGGGTGCCAATAATTTTGTCCGGACCATTTTTGGAGTCTGGTGTGACATTATGTCCAATTTGCTTTTTTTCCTCCCTTTTTTGGTTTAGTTCCAATACACACAAATGGAATAAACATGTGTATAGCAAAACATGTGTTACTGCAATCCTTTTCTGTGAAAAATACTTCATTTTCTACAAAAATTTCAGGGGTGCCAACATTTACGGCCATGACTGTAAGTATTTCCATACTTTTTGTGCAACCTTTATTGGGATCCTTGAAGTTCCGCACTTAGACTATATATAGGACTTCTACCTGTAAACAAACCTAACAGTTACAGCAAACAGGAGTAACAGGTATAACAAGTGTTTTACTCAGTAACACATAAGGAATTCCTTGAAAAGCAGAAAGCTTGTCTTTATCGGAGTGTACTGGCATGTAGTTGATGTTTATCTGTGTAATATTATCTACCCCTAAAATCAAGGACTTGTCAGTAAATCTTCAGTAAGTCCTTGAGCTGTTAAGTTGTCAGGTTAGTAAACAGACTTTTCAGCTGGTTATAATATATGCGGAAAGGTGGATAAAAAACCTTGGGCTGACCTCAAGCTTTCCCGGAATCCTAAAGAGCAAATCTTCCTTTACTTCAGAATCCCTGCTGACATTGCAGCTTTGCCGCTGAAGGAGTCTTGTACTTTTATGTAGATAAAGCTGAATCATCTATATTGCTTCATGGTTCAACTCTTCACCATTATCAAAATCTGTTTGCTGTCAGTGAAAGACAACATTCGTGTTTAGCTTAGGAGGCAGAATAGATCTAGTCTTGCCTAAGGGTTGGAGTGTATGCATGCTAAGCAATCCTCTGGAAATGAAACATCCTTGACCCCATGCTATCCATGTCTGGAAGAAGATATGTACCGTATGTAGTTCCTTGTCTAATGGTTCAGCTTTACAAGGAAAACAAAAAGGGAAAACATCTTTTTAGTGGTTTCTCAAAGTTTTTATTTTTTAAATTCTGCAGTTTTTGGGCAGTTTTTTATTCCTATTTTGAGCCAAAGCCAATTCAAAGGGAGTAGGAAATATAAATAAAGCACTTATACCAGAGGCGTGCGTCTATCCTCAGGCTAGGTTCTCATATTTGTGCTCATATTTTCGTTTGTCTGCTTCTTTATAGGAACATAAAAAAAAATAAAAAATGGGCCTTCTGTATCTGTCACTTTACAGAAAGCAACAAACCCCTTGACTATAATAGGCTTCATAGGCTACTTTGATCGTGTAGATTATTTCTCTGGAAAAAAACATCTGCACTATTTTTCCTAATTTTGTGATGGAATCTCCGACAGAGGCTGGTGGTCAGTCAAGGCCACACTTTTGCTTTAAACCAAGGAAAGCAAGTTTTTCTCTGATCCACAGGCTGTTGAGTCCCTTGCACTGATTTGTTTGCAGCATTCATTTACTACATTTTTCATTAGTCTTCATAAAAAATGTCCTTCCATTTTAGTGCGGAAGAGTGTAAAGTCTGTGCAATTCCTTCACATAGCTGATTGTACTACTGCATCTGACACAAAACTCATAGCACACTGCTGGAGGTTGCTGTCCGCTTCATCTGCTCTCCTTTCCTTGTCTCAGTGATAGTGATAGCAACAGGAAAGAAGTATAAATACAGGCAAAGCAGGCTACTAGAGATGCAGAAGCGGACCTAGGGTCTGCAGAGAAGGAGATCACACAGGCTTTTAGCAATAGAAGAAATCTCAGATCAGAATCTGCAGGGGGAGGAGGGGAGAGATCACACCCACAGGCATTATCAATAAAGTGAGAGAAGAGAACCCAAGCAGAATCTGCAGGTGACGGCGAGAAATCACTCTGGTCGATCAGTGTAGAGAGAAGATTAATAATGGTAGAATCCACAAGGGGGTAAATTACGCAAGATGCACAAGAAAGAGAAGAGATCTCAGCCACCTCTCAGTATCCTATCAACATGGCTGTACAGGGAAGAGAAGATCCCTTGTGGACTGTATTAGGGACGGCTCATATCTTTACCACACTCATCCATTTGTAGTATACCACAAACGGATGGACCATAACAAGACCAATTTGGCTCAATGCTGGCTCATACCTTTTTGTAGTATATTTTTTTTGTTTGTATCAATTTGCATAATTTTAAATGTCTACAGTTTTGTATTTTATTTTTTTTGTTTAATATGTTAAACCATGTAAAATTCATATCACCGAAGTACCATATAACAATATATTTTTTATTAACAAAAAAATCAGAATGAATAAAATTATCTACCAGCACACACAGATTATGAACAGAACACATGAGACCAAATAATCAATGGCACCTAAAGTAAAATAATGTGTCATAACCTACAAAACGATGCACAAAAATATACCTGGATAACAGGCAATACCTGCAGGGCACAATACTGCAAACACAATAAGCCAGGAAGAGAGTGGCATCAGAGTTCACAAAAAAAAATAAACTGAAAGCAAGATGGAGTTGTATGCCATGCGCAAGGTCAGACTCATGTGTGCCTACCCCATTAAGAGTTTCACTGTAGGGCGCTTCGTCAATAGAAAAATAGTAAAACGCGCAAAAAAAAAAGTTTACCACACAATACGGGGGGGGGGGGGGGGGGATGTATACCACAGCATATTACACAATACGCCACTAATATACTTCTATCTGGAAAAAACTTCATACAGTTTTTTGTTGGTACAGAATAGTGCATGCAGAACTTTTTAATCCCACAACAAAATCGTACACAAACGTACAGGGGACAAAAACCGGTCCAAACAAAGTACTTTTGGCAACTTTTACATAATGGAAGTCTATGCATACACCACAGCATTTGTTTAGTTACCATTTAAGGGAGGGTCACACGTAGCGTATACGCAGCTTATTTGATGTTGTGTATTTGACGCTACGTATTCCTATGCTAGCAAAGTCTATGGGAGTAATGATAAACACCCATAGACCTTGCTAGCATTGAATTACGCAGCATCAAATACACAACATCAGATATGCAGCGTATACGCTACATGTGACCCTACCATTAAATGTATCTCACAGCGTACTGCTGTGGTATAGATGTGAGCGTAACCATATAATAGCAATCGAAAAAGTCCAGCTCACCCCCCGAAATGTCTACGCATGGATCCACACTCAGGCTCGGTGTGTCTTTTGTAAGTGAAGAAAAACATGCAATCCTTCCAGCACTGGTTGTCGATGCGGCTTTATTTTACAAATGCATAGATGAACAATACACTTGCCTCAAATCACAGCCTATATCTTGACTCGTTTCGAGCGCATGCGCTCGAAAGTCAAAATATGTCTTTTGACAAAGAGTGCATGCTTTTGAAATGCGTCAAGCTACAAGATGTGAATGTACCCTTAAAAAGGGAAAAGCAGTACAGGAACGAGCTAGTGAAGGCAAGCAGCATCCTGAACATACATACCTCACATTTATTATGTATTATTGGGAGGCGCACGATTACATTATAAAAAAGACTCAGCTGAGCGCAAACTGCATATGAGGGGGTTTGAAAATGGGGAAATGAATGGATATTGCAGAATGACATTTTTTGGCTTGAAACGCGTGTTGCAGAAGTGCTGCACATTTTCAGCAGCGGAAAATGAGCCAAAGACCGACGTGGAATCAATGGGGATTAAAAATTAAAAAGTACCTGTCAGCAAATAAACTGTTCTAAACTAACTCAGTCTTTGTTCCCTAACTACTCTTAACACACCTCCTGTCCTTAAAAACAATTTCAGAGCTATAAAAAGCTGTGTATCATACCTTTTCATCTCCCATCTCCCAGCAGGAGAAAGTGGGCATTTCTCAGCTGGTGTGACATCACTGAAATCTGCTGGGGGACCACTTCTACCCTCATATTGCTGCAGTGCTGGGATGAATAGCAGACCTCAGGCTCTTTGCAGGTTTCAGTCTGTTTTGCTATCAGTGAATCTCTCCTGCAGCTTTCAGTCTAGCACTTCCTGAGTTTGGACTCCTGCCAGGCCAGGAGGAGACCAAACTTACTGTATTAATTGTGGCAGGGAACAGAACAGAGCCACGTAGTGGCTGTTTTTTCTATTACATTTTAAACATATTTATCTTGATAATTTTAAAAGAAAGTGAATGGGAAAGTGTCAGTATATTATAAGTTTTATTTACATTTTTGTAATTTATTTACTAACCAGACATTGTGCTGTAGGTAACAAGGCCTAGGTGTAAAAAACATATGACCACTAGAGGAATGGGATGCAAAAATACTACACTGTCAACATTTATGTAATATTTATATATGAGAAATGCCGTACATTAGTGTTTCCCAACCCGGATGCCTTCAGCTGTGGCAAAACTACAACTCACAGCATGCCAAGGGCTGTCCCGGCATGCTGCACGTTGTAGTTTTGCCACAGCTGGAGACACCCTAGTTGGGAAACACTGCCATACATAAGTAACAGGAAGAGGTACTGCCTTTTGGAACAGGGGTCGAGTCTTTTGATGGGTTTAGTTTAACTCTCCATTGCCCGTAATGTCAGAAGTAGGTGGCTGCACAAGTACTGCAGTAATGTTTGGCATTGCCATCCTTTGTTGCCTACTGTTTGTGTCCGATTAGATGATGAGCTGGGCTGCTGTGTAAATAGCTTCTGCTTATTTTGTGGAGTGCCCAGGCTAAACCTCTTTTGTATACTGCTTGTAAATATTTGTTTTAGCTAGTTAGGTCATCTATATTTTATATATTTATACAGTAAGCTGAAATCGGTGAGAAGCCATTCAGCGTAGATTTCCTGGACTAGAGATCCACTTTGTCTTGCACAAATAATAATAATAAAAAAATGTATATAAATATACATACAGTGGGGCAAAAAAAGTATTTAGTCAGCCACCAATTGTCCAAGTTCTCCCACTTAAAAAGATGAGAGGCCTGTAATTTTCATCATAGATATACCTCAACATTGAGAGACATTAATGAGAAAAAAAACCATAAAGTTACATTGTCTGATTTTTTTAAAGAATTTATTTGCAAATTATGGTGGAAAATAAGTATTTGGTTAATAACAAAAGTTCATCTCAATACTTTTTTATATACCCTTTGTTGGCAATGACAGAGGTGAAATGTTTTCTGTAAGTCTTCACAAGGTTTTCACACACTGTTGCTGGTATTTTGGCCCATTCCTCCATGCAGATCTCCTCTAGAGCAGTGATGTTTTGAGGCTGTCGCTGGGCAAGACAGACTTTCATCTCCCTCCAAAGGTTTTCTATGGGGTTGAAATCTGGAGACTGGCTAGGCCATTCCAGGACCTTGAAATGCTTGTTACAAAGCCACTCCTTCATTGCCTGGGCTGTGTGTTTGGGATCATTTTCATGCTGAAAGACCCAGCCATGTTTCATCTTCAATGCCCTTGCTGATGGAAGGAGGCTTTCACTCAAAATCTCACAATACATGGCCCCATTCATTCTTTACTTTACACGGATCAGTCGTCCTGGTCCCTTAGCAGAAAAACTGTCCCAAAGCATGATGTTTCCTTCCCCATTCTTCACAGTAGGCATGGTGTTCTTTGGATGCAACTCAGCATTCTTTCTCCTCCAAACACGATGTGTTGAGTTTTTACCAAAAAGTTCTATTTTGTTTCACCTGACCATATGATATTCTCCCAATACTTTTCTGATCATCAAAATGCTCTCTAGCAAACTTCAGATGGGCCCATGCATGTACTGGCTTAAGGAGGGGGACACGTCTGGCACTGCATGATTTGAGTTCCTGGTGGCGTAGTATGTTACTGATGGTAGCCTTTGTTACTTTGGTCCCAGCTCTCTGCAAGTCATTCACTAGGTCCCCCCGTGTGGTTCTGGGATTTTTGCTCACCGTTCTTGTGATCATTTTGACACAAAGGGGTGTGATCTGTGATTATCAGTGGTCTTGCATGTCTTCCATTTTCTAATAATAACTCCCACAGTTGATTTCTTCACATCAAACTGCTTGCCTATTGCAGATTCAGTTTTCCCAGCCTGGTGCAGGTCTACAATTTTGTTTCTGGTGTCCTTTGACAGCTCTTTGGTCTTGGCCATAGTGGAGTTTGGAGTGTGACTGTTTGAGGTTGTGGACAGGTGTCTTTTATACTGATAACAAGTTCAAACAGGTGCCATTAATACAGGCAATGAGTGGAGGACAGAGGAGACTCTTAAAGAAGAAGTTACAGGTCTGTGAGAGCCAGAAATCTTGCTTATTTGTAGGTGACCAAATACTTATTTTCGATCATAATTTGCAAATACATTATTTAAAAAGCAGACAATGGGATTTTATAGATTTTTTTTTCTCATTCTGTCTCCCATAGTTGAGGTATACCTATGATGAAAATTACAGGCCTCTCTGACCTTTTTAAGTGGGAGAACTTGCACAATTGGTGGCTGACTAAATACTTTTTTGCCCCACTGTGTGTATATATATATAATGTATATTAAATCTGTCACAGCCCAATGCTTTCAACAAAGCATGACGTCTTTACTATGATGCCCCCATTCACTCTGTCACAGATTGCAATGTTAAAGCGTATCTGTCATATCACAGAAAAGAAAAAAAAAATTATATATATGTTGCTTACTAGGTCATGCAGATGCTTTACATGTCTTTTTTATGTGTCTGGCTTCTGTATTTGCCATACAAATCCCTCTGATCTGCTGCTCACTCATTCTCACAACAACTTCTCATCAAGGGGCGTGTCAGAGGCAGGCACTGAACCCGCCCTCACTCACCTTACATTCACTTCCTCCAAGAATCTGCTTTGCAGCCATACAGGATTATAATTCTGGGTGGTATGGGGACCCCTAGTGGTCTTTTTTTTTATAAGCTATGATTCCTATAAAAAAAAAAAAAGGTTAAGATGTACAACATATAAAAAGTTTTAGATTCTAAAAGTGCCCATTTAACACTTTGATGACAAGAACTAGTAAACTATAGGAAGCATAGTCCACAGCAAAGAGCCTCGCTGAAAGATGCACAGAGCATGAGGTCTTCTATTTATCATAGTACTACAAAGATGTGAGGACGAAAGTGGTCCCCCAGCAGGCTTCAGTGATGTCATGCTTGCTGGGAAACGCCCACTTTCTACTGCTTGGAAGTTGCACTATGTGAGAAAGAAGAAAGGTAAGATACACAGCTTTTTAAAGCTCTGAAATTTTTTTTAAGGGTGGGAGGGGTGTTAGGAGTAGTTAGGAAACATAGCCTGAGTTAGTTTAGAAAAGTTACCATACTTTTTAAAACCTTTATTCCTCAATGGCAAACTACTTGACTACTATCCATATTGCAGTTTCTGCCAAGCAGTGCTGGGTAAAAGTTTCTGCGGAATTACTCTTGAAGTGGCATTTCCAAATATCTGACGATAGATGTTTTGAAACATGTTCAATAGTGACTGAAATGTGTTCCTAGACCTCTAGCTAGCATCTAACCTTTAATTTTCATGTATTTCTATATTACCATTGTTATATTATATATTGTTTATTGTACATCTTCTCTATCACTCAAATCTCGCTCTCTTGTACAAAAAAGTCCTCCCTCCTTGGCGTATAGTGTAACATGATGCTTATGTCCTGGTGTCCCCCACCATATCAGCTGATCACTGTGGGGGTCCTATTCAGAACTCTTCACATTAAAAATTTAGCGTTTCGTGCCAAAACTTTGTCGCAAAAAAATTCACATCAGATATTCAAAGTGTTTTACCTGAGAATTATCCAAGGTTTACACAAGTCACACCAGTTTTGCAAAAGTGGGCGTGGCTATGTAAATGTCATGTTTTACATTATATTTTCAAAGAGGTGAGAGTACATTTTACATCCAAAATTTCATACCAGCTTTTTGCTAGTGTAGTTTTTTGTTTTTTTCTTTAGTTTTTTTGTGAAAAGGAGTTATTTAATCAATTATTATAAAATAAATAATTATTATTGGAAAATGTTAATAAATAAATAAATACATTTTTCATAGTCACTGCACCTAAATTCACATTTAAGCCCTAGAAATGTTTTACTTATACAGTTATCGCTTGTCTGGGCACTAGTAATCATGGAATATTACATGAGATGCTTCCGACAGAATTTTCCAGGATGTAAAATTTGTTGCCAAACTCGGCAATTTGGGCGCAAAGAAATCCAGTATGGCGGCAAAAAAAAAAATTTGGGTGACAAATTTGCCAATTTTTTGGCAAAAAAACAAAAGTGGCACGAAAATGAATACTCACATATTTTCATGTTTTCAAAGCAGCACAAGAGACCTTGAGCTTGAAAATGTGAGGAGAAAAAAAAATGTAATTAATATCGCTGGAAAAAAAAGTAGTTTTTGAATATCTCCCCCTGTGTCTTTGTTCTCTTAGAGTGAAGACTATATCACCGAGGTCCCTGAGCAACTGGTCAACAACTGCAAGGAGAGCCTAGAAAACAATCCCTGCAAAGAACTGTTTAAAGACTGTTCTAAGTAAGTTATGAAGTTGTATGTAATTCCAGTATAAGGGTAGGGTCAAACATAACGGATCCCCAGCGTATTTTACGCTGCAGATCCGCCGGTGACCCAGCCCTATAGTGTGCCTCCAGCTGTTCCCAACTCCTGTGTGCTGCTCGCAGCGGCAATCCACTGCTAGGAGCAGCCACACAGGGACCTGCGAGTAGCTGCGCGCGCTTGTAGTGTACTTACAGACATCTCAGAGCGGCCCCGATGTCTGAGTACACTGCACATCCGCCCGGCAACTAGCTCGTCCCTGTGTGGCTGCTCATAGTGGCAGATTGCCGCTGCGAGCAGCATGGGGGTTGGGAACAACTGGAGGCACATTATAGGGCTGGGTCACAGGCAGATCTGCAGTGTAAAATGCGCAGATCCAAAATGCGGATCCATTATGTGTGATCCTACCCTAATGTGGTTTATTTCATAGCGTGAAAGAAATGTTTTACAGCTCCATGAAATCAAGTGAGACACAAACCTGTAACGCGGTCATGTGACGACGGAGCAGGACACCTCCCCTCTGTAGTTCTAACATGTCTTTTTTATTTTAGACTCGTCCATGACTTCCTTAGTATGGCTCCGTTTTCGGATTACCTGGACAGCCAGTATTACAACCGATTTTTACAGTGGAAATGGCTGGAGAGGTGAGCAGTGAGGATGTCCTAATATAGATGTATGGGGAAAGTAAAGAGCCACAGAATTAATTATACAGTAAATTAGCCTTAGTTTTTTTATTGCATGTTTAGATATTTGTTCCTTCATTACAACAGGACAACTAAGGTTGTTATTAATATCTGAATAGTTTTTTTCTTTTCTTTCTTTCCTTTCTTTTTTTTTTCTCTTCTTTTTTCTTTCTTATGCTTGAACCCTCCTTACATTTCTCCAGTTTTTTGGACTGGGTGAGATCCTATTAGGTTCTATAGCAGTTTCTCTATTTTGTCTTGTAAAGTGAGTGGCTGTGTTTTGTGTGTGTACATATACATTATCTATATCATTTTTATTACATAAATAGCCATAATATATAATGGTGTGTATAATATATGTACTGTGTGTGTGTGTATGTATGTATGTATATATATATATGTGTATATATATATATACACACATAGATAGAGCTACGTATATAGATAACTATAGCTATATATAGATATAAAATATATGTAGATATCTATATATTTATTTTCTAATACTAATAATCAGTTACTGTTTCGCAGGGAACCGGTCACAAAGAACACATTTCGGCAATACAGAGTTCTTGGGAAAGGCGGCTTTGGCGAGGTAAGTTCCTTCTACTCTCTCTGTATCTTTGCAATGCTTCGAATGACACTTCCTTAAATGGGCACGGTCAGATCCAAAAACTTTTAATATGTTGTTACTGATAAGAATTAAAGACCTTTAGTAATATAGTTGTTTAATTGTTTTTGAATATTTAATTTAAAAAAATGGCCTCTGAAAATCCCACCACTAGGGGTCTCCATACCTACAGGGACACTAACCAGTCCTGCAGCAGCATCATGCTTGTCCACGAGTCATGAACATTAAGATACCAAAAAGAAAAAATTCCCACACAGTAGGTCCTACGCCAAAATACATAGATTAAATTCATAAAAAAGGGGTGTCAAACAGGACATAAATATCACAAAGTATACTTTATTAACATGAATCCAAAGTGACAAGACATTTAAAATAATTTTAAAAAATACATATATAGTAACAATCATGAATCCAAAAAATTCTGAGAGAGAAACGGGGGCTACGCTTGTCTGCCAGGAAAAGGGTTAAATAATTAGTGCATAATAAATATTGGCTCCCGTGGGTTAATGAAAAAGACTGCTGCTCATATATTGTGTATTAAGTATTAAGGTCGGATCCAGCAAGTGTGCTCGGACCACAGGTAAGTACAGAAAATCATAGAGCAGACAAAAAAAAACAGGGGATCAATAAAGCATTATAGATAGGGCAAAACCAAAACTGGACAGAGATAGCAAAATACTTTACCAAGTGGAGCAAGGAGTACGGCGCTACAGCCACCCGCCACCCAACGTTTCACCAATGAAGGCTTCTTCCAAGGTGTGGTCAATAGAGTGTGGGGTATGTATATATACAGAGACCTAGCCAATTAGAACCCAGGACTAAAACACGTGATATAAATAAAGCGTCACAGCCACACATAGATCACTGCTACCAAGCCTCACACTCATAGCGAGGTCTGGGAGCAGATGCACCTATCAGCGCGTGTCATGTGACATCGGGAAGCCGCGTCAGAAGGCTCCACAGCGCTGCCAACAACCATGTAAGGACCAATCGTATACCAGGGCTGTCCCATTATCAGGTAGAAGGCCAAGCCTCGCCATCAAAGCGAGGCCTGGAAGGCAACTCTGGTACGGGAATCCCGGCTATCGCGGGGCTTCATGCGCTAGAATGTTAAATATAGTTGTATACAGGCACGGTTTGTCAATCGATTCAGACATAAATGTAAATATATTCATTTTTATATCAAGTAACCTTGCTGCAGATTACATATCGGGAACTAAACACAATAAATCATAATAGGTACACAATTTAAGTAAATACATAATAGGTGCGCAATTTAGGTAAGTACAAATATTGCCCATAACTGGGTCACATATAATACAAATGCAAGTGGATATTTTGAGATGTTCATATTGCTGCACTGCACAATGGCAGTGCAGCGATATGAGGATCAAAGTTAAAGTGCATAACGTGCAAAAGGAAAAAAGGAGGGAGGGGGGGGGAAGGGGGAAAGAAAAGGAAAGAAGGGGGGGAAGGGAAAGGGGGGGGAGAAAAAAATGGGGGGACTGTGAAAAAACGTACAGGTGCAAAGTGGACAAAGTGAAAGTGCCATGCAGGTGAAGGAGAGGGAGCAGGGACATATGTGAATACCTACCTAGTGGCCAATGTGAACATTGCTGCAAGAGCAGACACATCAATCACCTCCCACCACCACAAGGGAGGGACACACCCCCTTTCCCTGAGAGGATTTCTAATACTGTAAGCTGATGAAAAAGAGTTAATTTTTATAATTAATATAGGTAATAGAGGAATAAAAATGAGATGTACATGGTCTGAGCAACCTATTAAACCCTTAACGACGCAGGACGTAAATGTACGTCCTGGTGAGCTGGTACTTAACGCACCAGGACGTACATTTACATCCTATGCATAACCGTGAGCATCGGAGCGATGCTCGCCTCATGCGCGGCAGGTCCCGGCTGCTGATAGCAGCCAGGGACCCGCCCATAATGACGGACATCCGCGATCACGCGGATGTCCGCCATTAACCCCTCAGATGCCGTGATCAATACAGATCACGGCATCTGCGGCAGTGCGGTACTTTGAATGGATCATCGGATCGCCCGCAGCGCTGCTGCGGTGATCCGATCATCCAGCCTGGCAGTCGGAGGTCCCCTCACCTGTCTCCGGCTGTCTCCCGGGGTCTTCTGCTCTGGTCTGAGATCGAGCTGACCAGAGCAGAAGAACGTACTTATTTGGTTAAACAGTTTGCGAAAAATGAAAACGTAAAAATAAAATTGTCTGAGTCCTTAAGGGGTTAAAGGGGTACTCCGGTGGAAAACAATTTTTTTTAAATTAACTGGTGTCAGAAAGTTAAACAGATTTTTTAAAATAATCTACAGACTACAGCTATTGCAAAACTACAACTCAAAGCATGCCAATACAATCTTTGACTGTCCAGGCATGCTTGGAGTTGTAGTTGTGCAACAGCTGGAGGCTCATGTTTTTCCGTATTTCCAATCACCGTACCCCCCCACGACGTGATTCACCAGTCAATTCTGACCAGCGAATCACTGATTTTACGGGCTGATCAGGTCTCTGGTGACCCGATCGCCTGGAAAATAGGGGTGATCAGTGCTGTCTAAGACCGCGCCGGTCACCGTGAAGTATAGGAGGGAGGTGGCAGGGTTGCTACCTCCTCCTAATCCCTGCGATTGGCCGGTGAGGACTGACCAGCCAATGGCAGATCAGGGACGGGTGGGCAAAGGTTACACTGACGATCCCCCGCTCTGCCCAGGTGTGGAAGTCCGGGCAGAGCGGGGGGAGGAGGAGATGACAGCAGGGGACAGCTTACCCAGCGGTCGGCTGCGGAGTCGGCGGGCTGCGGCCGGTGAGTGATCCGGCTGTGGCCCTCTAGAATATGCAAAACTACAACTCCCAGCATGCCTAGACAGCCTTCGGGACATGCTGGGAATTGTAGTTTTGCAACATCGGGATGACCAGTTTGGCGACCACTGTGTAGTGGTTTCCAAACTGTGGCCTTCCCGATGTTGCAAAACTACAACTCTCAACATGCCCAGACAGTCCAGGCATGCCAGGAGTTGTAGTTTTGCAACAGCTGGAGATTCCCCCCCAAGTTTGAGATGGAGCAGATTTTCCGCTGCAGCTCAAACTCCCAGCTCAAACTTGTTGTAAACCCCCGCCCGTGTAAATGTACCCCAAAAACACTACACTACACTTACACAAATTCTAGAGTAAAAACACTACATATAAACACACCCTCCCTTACACAGTGACCCGCCCCCCCCCCCCCCCCAAAATAAAAATGAAAAATGTCACGTATGGCACCATTTCCAAAACGGAGCCTCCAGCTGTTGCAAAATAATTCCCTGTATTGCCGGACAGCCATTGACTTTTCAGGCATACTGGGAGTTTTGCAACAGCTGGAGGCACCCTGTTTGGGAAACACTGCAGTAGGGTGTTTTTGGTGGAGGAGGCAAATATAACACTTGCATCCGGGTCCATCCCTATGTAAATCCCTAATTTAGGCCTCTAATGTGCATGGTGCTCTCTTCTTATAAGTATGGAAATACCCCATATGTTGATGTAAAATGCTCTGCGGGCGCACTATAATGCTCAGAAGAGAAGGAGCCAAATTGTTTTGAGAGAGAATTTGGCTGGAATTGAAGACCATGTTCGTTTACAAAGCCCCCATGCTGCCAGAACAATGAACCCCCCCCCCCGCCAGATATGACCTATGACCCCATTGCGTACACTACACCCCTCACAGAATGTAATAAGGGGTGCAGTGAGCACCAGTATTTTAGTGGGAAAAAAATTACATTTTTCATTTTCACGTCGCACTTTAATGAAAGTTTGCCAATCACCTGTTGGGTATTAAGGCTCACTTTACCCCTTGTTACGTTCCTTTAGGGGTGTAGTTTCCCAAATAGTCTGCCATGTGGGGGGGGTTTTGCTGTTCTGGCTGGCAGCATGGGGCTTCCTAAATGTAATATACATTATTGTTATTATATATACATTGTACATTATTATTGTGATATCCATTTCAACAAAATTCGCTCTCCAAAAGCCCATTCTCGCTCCTTCCTTTCTGAGTGCGCTCAACAAGCGCTTCACATCCACATATGAGGTATTTCCTTACTCGAGAGGAATTGGTTTACAAATTTTGGATGTCTTTTTCACCTTTTCTCCTTGTAAAAATGAAAAAAAGGGGGCTACAATAACGTGTTAGTGTAAAAAATGAAGATTTTGAATTTTCTCATCCACTTTGCTGCTATTCCTGTGAAATACTTAAAGGGTTAACAAACTTTCTGAATGTCAATTTGAATAGTTTGAGGGGTGCATCTTTTTATAATGGTGTCCATTTTGGGGTATTTCTAACATAAAGACCCTCAAATTCACTTCAAAACTTAATTGGTTCCTGAAAAATTGGAAAATTTCTGCTAAACTTTGAAGCCCTCTGATGTCTTCAAAAAGTAAAAACATGTCAACTTTATGATGCGAACATAAAGTACGCATATTTTCTATGTGAATAAAAAAATTTTTTGGGGGAATATCCATTTTCCTTACAAGCAGAGAGCTTCAAAGTTAGAAAAATGCTAAATTTTCTAAATTTTCATAAAATTTTTGCATTTTTCACCAAGAAATTATGCAAGTTTAGACAAAAAGTTACCACTAACATAAAGTAGAATATGTCGTGAAAAAACTGTCTCGGAATCAAATTCATAAGTAAAAGCATCCCAGAGTTATTAATGCATAAAGTGACAGGGGTCAGATTTGCAAAAAAATGCTCACGTCCTTAAGGTCAAAATGGGCTCCGTCATCAAGGGGTTAAAGGAGATATCCAATAGTGAAAAAAACGAAATTAAGTACCTGCCAAAATGTAGACCTTGCCTCCATCATCACACAGCACTTTTCATTATTTGTCTGACCGCTCCCATTTGTGAGATATGCTGCAGTGAAAATCCCTGTACTTCCTGGTTATGGAGCTCAGCTCCCATGATCCTTTTCACTCTCACACAGCCGACTTCCTCCCAAGTACAATACATAATCTACGCCCCCATACAATAAAAAAACGCCCCCAAGCCGTCCTCTAACACGCCCTACTATGCTAAGTCATTGCCCTTCCTAATGCTCACCAATCACAGTCCTCATAGCACCACCAATCACAGCCCACACATTGCTATGCCGACCAACATTGTATATACGCCCATTCATTACAAGCTGTACTATCCTGACATAAAAAGATACAAGAAGATGTATAATACAAGATGCATAATATGCAGGGGGAGAATGAGGACTTACGCCAGTGGTCCTCAACCTGTGGACCTCCAGATGTTGCTAAACTACAACTCCCAGCATGCCTGCTAGGAGTTGTAGTTTTGCAACATCTGGAGGTCCACAGGTTGAAGACCACTGACGTACACAGCTCCTTCATTCCCCTGCTCTGTCTACATAGGACACACAGAGCAGCCATGGGTTGGATTTTTTCACTGGAGAAGACAGTGCAGGGGGAGAATGAGGACGGACACAGCCCCTCCCCTCCCCCAGCTCTCTCTACACACGACCTCATTCATCACAGGGAGGTTTCAAGTTTTCACGGGGAAAACACAGAGCAGGGGAGTGAAGGAGCTGTGTACGTCAGTGGTCTTCAACCTGTGGACCTCCAGATGTTGCAAAACTACAACTCCTAGCAGGCATGCTGGGAGTTGTAGTTTAGCAACATCTGGAGGTCCGCAGGTTGAGGACCACTGGTGTAAGTCCTCATTCTCCCCCTGCACTGTCTTCTTGTATTATGAAGAGCTGCACTCTCCATCCTCCGGGAGGGGGGTAAGGGGGCGCGGCTTATCTCCTGCAGACCTCGTGGCTTATCTCCTGCAGACCTCGTGGCTTATCTCCTGCAGACCTCGTGGCTTATCTCCTGCAGACCTCGTGGCTTATCTCCTGCAGACCTCGTGGCTTATCTCCTGCAGACCTCGTGGCTTATCTCCTGCAGACCTCGTGGCTTATCTCCTGCAGACCTCGTGGCTTATCTCCTGCAGACCTCGTGGCTTATCTCCTGCAGACCTCGTGGCTTATCTCCTGCAGACCTCGTGGCTTATCTCCTGCAGACCTCGTGGCTTATCTCCTGCAGACCTCGTGGCTTATCTCCTGCAGACCTCGTGGCTTATCTCCTGCAGACCTCGTGGCTTATCTCCTGCAGACCTCGTGGCTTATCTCCTGCAGACCTCGTGGCTTATCTCCTGCAGACCTCGTGGCTTATCTCCTGCAGACCTCGTGGCTTATCTCCTGCAGACCTCGTGGCTTATCTCCTGCAGACCTCGTGGCTTATCTCCTGCAGACCTCGTGGCTTATCTCCTGCAGACCTCGTGGCTTATCTCCTGCAGACCTCGTGGCTTATCTCCTGCAGACCTCGTGGCTTATCTCCTGCAGACCTTGTGGCTTATCTCCTGCAGACCTCGTGGCTTATCTCCTGCAGACCTCGTGGCTTATCTCCTGCAGACCTCGTGGCTTATCTCCTGCAGACCTCGTGGCTTATCTCCTGCAGACCTCGTGGCTTATCTCCTGCAGACCTCGTGGCTTATCTCCTGCAGACCTCGTGGCTTATCTCCTGCAGACCTCGTGGCTTATCTCCTGCAGACCTCGTGGCTTATCTCCTGCAGACCTCGTGGCTTATCTCCTGCAGACCTCGGGCTCTGCGGTCAGAATTTTTCAGAGGTTAGAGTATGCTGCGCTTGCGCAGCAAAGCATCAGTGATTGGCTCTGACTACAGAGCCAATCTGCATTGTGGAGGAGAGGGGCTGTACAGGGGGAGGAGAGGGTATAATGAATGGGCCGGGCAGCAGAGAAGAGAGAAATGACAAGCCAACCTCAAAATGGCCGCGGGTGAAGAGAATGTGTGGGTCGACATGCTGAATTATGCAGCACTTCCTGTCCAAAGGAAAACCAGGAAAAAAGCTACTTTCCATTCCACTTGGTTTAAGTAAGTATATTGCAGAGTTATATAACTTTTAAAACTGTTGCTAACTGTATAGAATTTTTCACCGTTGGACTACTCCTTTAATAACATTGAAAACTTTTTAAAGAAGTATATTAGAAAAACTGTTGTTTTGCCAAGATGTACTACATATAAAAAAGTTTTTATATCTGACAGTGCCCATTTAAGGGGAAGGGATATGAGGCCAGGATATAAGGATAAGAATGTCATTGTATCTTTTCCTCTCACACAAGGCTTAGGTATGGAGACTGGGCAATGCCGGGTGCTCAGCTAGTAATAAAAAAAAATTCATTGCAAAGTTGCCCATAGCCTCAGAACAGTATGTTTTGTGTTATTTCACCCCATCAGTAAATTCTGGGTAAAGCATTATCGTCAGCTAACATAATATAACCCAATATAATGAATAAGTACAGTGCAAGTTCTCCCACTTATAAAGATGAAAGGCCTGTAATTTTCATTATAGGTATACCTCAACTATGAGAGACGGAATGAGAAAAAAAAATCCATAAAATTACATTTTTAAAGAATTTATTTGCAAATTATGGTGGAAAATAAGTTTATGGTCACCTACAAACAAGCAAGATTTCTGGCTCTCACAGACCTGTAACTTCTTCAAGAGTCTCCTCTGTCCTCCACTTGTTACCTGTATTAATAGCCTGTTTGAACTGGTTATCAGTATAAAAGACACCTGTCCACAACCTCAAACAGTCACACTCCAAACTCCAATATGGCCAAGACCAAAGAGCTGTCGAAGGACACCAGAAACAAAATTGTAGACCTGCACCAGGCTGGGAAGACTGAATCTGCAATAGGCAAGCAGATTGGTGTGAAGAAATCAACTCTGGGAGCAATTGTTAGAAAATGGAAGACATACAAGACCACTGATAATCTCCCTCAATCTGGGGCCCCACGTAAGATCACAAGGTCCTGGAGTGGCCTAACCAGTCTCCAGATCTCAACCCCATAGAAAACCTTTGGAGGGAGTTGAAAGTCTGTGTTGCCCAAAACATCACTGCTCTAGAGGAGATCTGCATGTAGGAATGGGCCAAAATACCAGCAACAATGTGTGAAAACCTTGTGAAGACTTACAGAAAACATTTCACCTCTGTCATTACCAACAAAGGGTATATAACAAAGTATTGAGATGAACTTTTGTTATGAACCAAATACTTATTTTCCATCATAATTTGCAAATAAATTCTGTAAAAATCAGGAAATGTGATTTTATGGATTATTTTTCTCATTCTGTCTCTCATAGTTGAGGTATATCTATGATGAAAATGACAGGCCTCTCTCATCTTTTTAAGTGGGAGAACTTGCACAATTGGTGGCTGACTAAATAATTTTTTGCCCTCTGTATGACACTGTTTTAGTTTTTGTCAGTTTTTAAAATTGTGGAGTAAATGAAAGATTGATCCATGTTCTTACTTTTTACAAAATCTTAATAAGATGAATATTTTTCTACTGTAAACAAACCTTGTCTAGAGAACTGAAAGCCACACTGCCCTACCAAGTACAAATCCATCTTAGGTCATGGGAGTATATCAATAATGCAGCACATACGTTTCTGAGGTTGTAAGGAATTTTACAGGAAGTGGCCCTATAGTCTAGTTTATAATTTAGAGAACCGTGTTACCTTATCTTCAGTCAGTTCTTCATATGTGTTTGCCCTTCGTTTGAAATAAAAAAAAGGAATCCAGACAAACATCTGTGATATGTTAGATACAAAATCTAAAGGTCCCGATTGTGGTATCTGCAATACAAAAGATTAGTAAGCACATGCTATACACACACACACACACACATATATATATATATATATATATATATATATATATATCATTGTACTGGGACACATTCACACATTATGGAAGCAGTGCTTGTTTTCAGGTAGAAATAGATGCCTGAATTTCGGGGAAATGATGACCAAGATTCATTATAAGTTTACGTTCACACGTGCATACAGTCATGGCCGTAAATGTTGGCACCCCTGAAATGTAAAAAAAATGAAGTATTTCTCACAGAAAAGGATTGTAGTAACACATTTTGCTATACACATGTTTATTCCCTTTGTGTATTTTGGAACTAAACCAAAAATGGAGGAAAAAGGCAAATTGGACATAATGTCACACCAAACTCCAAAAATGGGCATCTTGTGCCTTATGCTTTGAATGGGTCCTATGGGATTGACAGACGTCCTTACATGCCAAGAGGGCAGTTGTGCTCACGGATCAGCTCATTTTAGAGTACTGTAATATAGAATACTATTCTAGGGACACAGGTGGGTCACATGAAATGCACTATTCTGGGGCATGGCCTGGCCGCTGGACTGAATGGTCACACTGTAGTTGGGCTCCGACATTACTAGCCCAATACCGCGACTACACAGCATTTACCAGAACCTAAATATCACCTGTGGGTGAACAAGATACTTGCCGACATGGCTGGCAGGAGAAAGAAAGTTACCAAGCAAGGTACGCTGCAAAAATTCTATTTTACCCAGTGCCATGAATCCTCCCAAGATGGCGCCGAAAATGAGCTGGTCCCGGAGCCTCTGCTTCCCCAGGCTGCACATGCAGCTTCAGCGCTACACAGGTGCTCTAATTCAGACCCAGCACTGCATTTCAGGCACCTTCCGTCTGCCGCAAAATCCCCTGCCTCTGCTCCACCGTTACCCGCATCATCACTGGGATGCAATCAGCAGATACTCGGGGCTGAAAATACAGCATGGCCCCGCTTTATGCCTGGGCCTCAGAGATCACCACCGCTCAGCCCTCTGCAACAGGAGGTACACAGCTCTCCCCAGCCTACTCACCATGCACTCCTGCCATGGGGCGATGATTAACCCCCTGCATACCATGTGGAAGACCTTGGTAACACAGTCTTTGCATATCCACCCTTGAAAAAGGGAACGCTGCTCCCCAAAATGCGTCTAGTCCAAGACTGCCTTTGCACAAGAAGTCAGGACTATTTGGATTATTTGTCCACCACTTTTGGTCTTTTACTGCCCTCTCAGCTTCTCCCCATGCCGTCCGGGTAGAGAGGGATTCCACACCAAAGACCTCCAGCGCTGCCACACGCTACAGACGAACATTACCTTTTCCAGCGGACTACGCAATAACCATCTGTACCGGACATCTTCACCTCTCCTACACCTTCCCCGCGCTGCCGGGGCTGAGAGGCATCAATCCGGATCACCGTTAAGTGCTGCTATGTGCATATGACTGCTTTCGCCAGAGCCGGTAAGAGGCACTAAGTGCCTGACTTTGATCTATTTTTCCTCTTGTACTTTGTCCCCGCGCCGTCTGGGTATAGAGGATAGATCTTTAGCGCTACTGTGCATACAAGTATACTCAGTGGACTCGTAACTGCGAGCCTCCAGCGCTGCAAAAACTGTTTATTGGACATATCCTATTACAAACATTGGACTATAAACCCCCACCATTGTCCCACCATTTAAGTGCAATACTATTTTAAAGTCATGTTTTAAATGTTTATAACTAACTTTTTCCATTCTATTTTAGTGAGCGGTCTGTGGCAAGGGCCCTGCCCCCGACCTCACAGTATTATTCAATAAATGTAATTAGATTTTATATCTTATTATCAGACACTTCCTTTCTTTCTTTTTTATTTATCTCTATTTATTCTGCCTTATTCTACATTTTCTTCCTAGCCCAGTAGGACTGCTATTTTTCCATTTTTTAAACCACAGATATAATTTGTCTTCCATTCTGGAATACCACATCGCCCCTTCCTTTATCTAACCACATCATAAAGGCTTCATATATGGCATGAACTAGATACCTCACTTCCATGACCTCCTCCACTCCTGTCAATTATTCCTCCCTCTCTATTACATATATTCAAGCTTCTATTCCACACCTAGACTTACACTAATGGATAAACAAGGGCATCACTCTTGCCAGCCAGCTGTTCGAGATGGGCGCCTTTATGACATTCCAAGACCTACAGACAAAGTACTCGGGGGCCTAAAACAGATTTTTATAAATATTTGCAGATTAAGCATTTCCTCACTAAATTTCCCCCCTCGGGGATCTACCCACATATAGCTACATTGGCCTTTCTGAATAGTAATAGGTAGAGATGAGTGAAGTTACAGTGATTTGATTTGTCACGAACTTCTCGGCTCGGCAGTTGATGACTTTAGCCTGCATAAATTAGTTCAGCTTTCAGGTGCTCCGCTGGACTGGAGACTCTCTCCTAGGACTGTATCCACCTTTTCCAGCCCACCGGAGCACCTGAAAGCTGAACTCATTTATGCAGGATAAAGTCCGCAACTGCCAAGCCGAGAAGTTCGTGGCAAACCGAATCACTGTATCTTTGCTCATCTCTAGTAATATGAAAGGTTTAAAACTGATATACTCCCCCTTTCTTCAAGTTAACTCCTTTCATAGGTCACACCCTTTTCGCACTAGGGATAAGGCCCTAGGCATTTCTCTTACAGAACACGATTGGAAACAAGCATTTGGTGCTACGCATAGAGCCTTTAAATCTGTCTACTCTACAATGGTATTATACCCCTGAACGACTAGCTCTTATCTACCATGGTTCTTCCCACCTGTGTTGGCGCAATTGCGGACAGAAAGGCACATTGGTGCATATATTGTGGGAATCCCCCTCTATCATCCCCTTCTGGTCCTCTTGTAGAGCTTTAATTGAAGATGTGCTGCACGTGGAAAAGCAATGGCCCCCTCAATTAACTATGCTCCTCATAAACATGCATTCTATTCCTTACAAACTGAGACATTACATGCATTCCGTTCCTTACAAACATTACATGCCTTATATGCATTATAGCCAAAATCACCCGTACAAACGCATGGAAATCTCCTGTTGTGCCCACAATTACTGAAGTGGTTCAGAAATTAAACACTACTTGCGTGTATGAAAAAACTATAGCTTTAGGCTCGGGAACCTTTTCCAAATTCAAGAATCGCTGGGCTTACTGGCTCTCTTCCTCACACTCCACTGTGACGATATGAAAAGGCCTAGAATACTAACACAGCTCCTCTCCTCCCTCCCCCTTCCCCCCCCCAGAACTCATTCCTTTCCCAAAGTACACCCCATTACCCCATTATGATGTACTACCGTTCACTGTTAAGTTTATCTATGGGTAATGGATTATTCCTTCTTTTTTAGGCCAGCACGGCCAGCACACAGGAAAAACCCATACAGGACACCATAAAATTATCTTTATGGACCTGAGGAAGGCGTGAGAACACGCCGAAACGCGTTGTCCAGTTGTTACTTTTATTCATAATAAAAAAGTTCCTGTGTACCTTTGGCATCTTCGCATAATTTTACCATCACAGTAGCGCTCGGAGGTCAGAACCTCCGCATATTCTGCACTTACTCTACAATATTGTTTCACCAGGTTGTTATTTTACTTCAGTTTATTGTATTACGATAATGTTTGCTCTCACACCACATTTGTGAGCACATGTGGCCCCGCTTTGTATCTTGGACATATGGAATTGACATTGTCATTATTTCCTTGTTTTGTAATGTTTTACTGTATGATTGTTGTACAAAAAATTTTATAAAAAATAAATAAATCAATTCTTCAATAAAAATGTATTGACCAGAAATGCACATTTATGACTTATTCATTGCACTTGTGTGAAAGCATTACATCAGTCCTGCTAGGAGCTAGTTCTCTATAGGAGTGAATGAAAAATATGTCGCTATGATTCCATTCCATGCATGTCATTACTGTAACTGGGTCAAGTGATCACTGACCACATTGTCTGACCCATAGAAAATCACAGCGTTTGTATCAGAGAAAGTAGTCAGTCCTGGGTCCCTTAAACCACAGGATGACATCATCACCAGATTGCTCCTACTGGCTCACAGAACCCTCCCCTTCCAGCTCTATCTGTATGCTGTTGCTATCTACGTGGGATCTGGATTTATAGTAGATATACATCTCCCCTGAAGCTGTGTTCACACATTGACTATCTTGCTGCATTTTTTATGTTTCTTGCATTGACTTTCACAAAATCCCGGCAAAAAGTGTGCTACTGTATGTTAGCGCAATAGTAAAATTCACTGTAAAAATGTGTCCTTTTTACCAGAATGTTTGAAAATTTAAGCAAATACTACCAAGTGCAGTACAAAAAAAGTGTGGAAAATGAATAAAAAATTCAACAGGCGAACACAAGGACTTGAAATCTCCCTTAAACACCTCAATTGTCAAATCCTTTTCACCTCATGGCAATATGTCTCTAAAAAGCACTTTGAAAAAGAAGAGGCATCATAACTGCACATAATGTGAATTAATCCCAACCCACTTTTAAGTCTAATCCGCTTAAATGGGTGGACACCAGTAGCCTATTTAGATGATCAGGTGCAGTGATCAAACTTTACACCCTCTTTCTCTCTACGTCTGTATTGCAGGGTTGTTCTTACCATGTTAGGCCCAGCTCAAAAGGTCAATTCAAAAGACAGGCTCAGGGGTCTTTGTTAGGCCCCCCCGCTGTCATGACATTGTATTTGCACTCCACAATCTCATCGCATCTATGCTATTGAGGGAGATATCCCCTCAATGCAAGTCTATGGCATTAAGGGGGAGTGGCCGTGACATCACGACCCCTGCAACCCCCATCCAGCATTTGGAACAAAATGTTCCGAATGCTGGGGTAGTGGAGTACCCCTTTAAATGGCAACCCAGTTGTTGCAGCACTGTGTCTGTCTGCTGTATGTTACACCTGCTACTGATTGCATAGGATCAGGTTCCGAACCTGCGCTGTCTCCACACTGTATTTTTCCGGGCTGCGCCTTACATGTACAGAGTGGGGAGAGTTAACCCCTCATGTATTGCTGTGATTGTGCCAGGGTATGAGAAAATATAAAATGCCTTTTTTAAATGATATGCTCTCTTTCCTCCAGGTCTGTGCCTGCCAAGTGCGAGCAACAGGGAAAATGTATGCTTGTAAGAAACTGGAGAAGAAGCGTATTAAAAAAAGGAAAGGAGAATCTATGGCTTTGAATGAGAAGCAGATCCTAGAGAAAGTGAACAGCAGGTTTGTAGTAAGTACAGATCCATCTGTAGGTCCAGGGGAGGGCAATAGTAGCGGGTTTGTACCTACCATCCTTGAATATTGGTCACATGGCTTTTAGTCTTCCTATACATTGTCGTACAAGCAGAGGATGTACTTACCTGAATGTATCTGGGTAGTATAAGGTTAATCCCTTCTTACCACTGCGATTTTTGCCAGTGTTTTATTTTTAGAGAGTTTGCTATAGGGATGTCCCGATACCATTTTTTTAATGTACCGATACTTTAATTCTAGTACTCGCCGATACTAAGTACAAGTACTTTTATTTTAAAGGGAATCTGACACCAGGGTGACCCGGTTTCTGGCGCTGTTTACCGTGCTGATATGTGGGTTCCTTGTTGTGTACAATGGAGGCGGCTGCTGTAGTCTGAGACAAGATTTCTATCTTCTCCATTGGACAGAACAGGGAATTTGCATTGGCGGCGAGGCTGATGTTCACATGGCGAGCAGCAGTAGAAACCCGGTCACCTACCTATAAATTCAAGTTAGTGCAGGTGCTGTAAGATTGTCTTTAATAGTAGGCAGTATCCCCTTGCTTAGCAGCAGCCTCCCTGTAGAACGCAAACCCCCTTTGTAGACAGCGCCCCCCCTTGTAGACAGCAGCCCCCCCCTTTAGACATTAGCAGGGCCCCCCTTTAGACATTAGTGGCACCCCCCCCCTATAGACCGCAGCCCCCACCCTTGTAGACAGCTTACCTGCGGTTGTCCTCTGTCGGGTGCTGCCGCTCTGCTGCCCCTTCCTCCCGTCAGCATCATGGCATTCTATGGAGGAGCATGTGACATACACGTCACTCTGCTTCCTCCGTAGCGTTACGCTGGGCGCAGTGGAGGAGTTGGAGTGACTTGTGTGTCACATGCTCCTCCAATGAACGCCATGATGTGGACGGGAGAACGGGGCAGCAGGTATCGGATTTGGTGTCGGGGACATTGAACAAGTCCCCGATACCATGGATATGGCTAGTATCGGCCCCGATATGGGTGGTATCGGACAGCCCTAGTTTGCTATGCAATATGAATGACATATATATACATACATAATCTAAGACCCTGGTAAGGGCATAAGGCCATCCTTCATACTAGATAGGGCCAGGGACTATTGATAGTATTCAGGATATTATGTTTCTTTCTATGTTACATGGGGGGATGAACTGATGGTGATCTGATGACAAGGAAAGTTTCCTTTTCCAGCCTCTTTCTAAAGAAAAGAAAAAAAAAAAGAGAATGTCCCTTTAAAGAGCACTTTGACCCTTGGTCACTCTTTTACAGTATACATATATACTACAAGGCCAATAGTGTGTATATTTCAGCCATAATCCATGTGCAGTTGACCCCTCTTTGTTTGATGGCTTTCCACTAGATATTGGAGTTTGTCGTCAGAAATGTGAATCCATTTAAGTGTGTTAGTGAGGTGAGGCACTAATGCTGGGCACTAAGGTGTCATAGGTGTCCCAATTCATCCCAAAAGTGTCTGATGGGACTGTGGTCTTTTATGAAGTTTGTCCTTAGGATTATATAAACTATTTAACAAAAATCCCGGTCTTGATGTGCATTGTAACAAACATCTGTGCAGCTTTCATCTTAGAGGGTCTTACTGACAGCCCGGTTCTGTATGGTGATGGGTACTCTGCTCTCTGCCACTAAAACAAGGAGCTGACATTGAGTGCGCTGTTACCCAAATGCAGAAGTGCTGCTTCTGCATTCTAGCATTTTGTATGGAACCCTATGATGTCCTAAATGACATCACATGGTTCCCTCTGCAGAGGGGGTTTTGGAGGGATTCTGAGGAAGCACAAAGGTACATTAGGGTACATTCACACTACAGAATCTAAAAGGGGGGGGGAAAGCTTAGGAAGTTTATCTTCAAAGTATTTATGTTGTACATTTCCAGTCTTGACACTGCAAATTGTGTGTGAATTTCGCCCCTAATTCACTGCAGCAGAACAATTCCACGTGGAATTCATGTCAAGAAATTAGAAATCTTCAACCTTTTGTAAAATTTTTCCATGATGCAGATTTTCAATGCATGGTTAAAAATTTCAATAAATGACCCAGGAAATTTTTATTTTTGCGCTTTAATTTTTTTCTCCTCTCCTAAGAGTCATAAAAAAAAAATCGTATGATTGCTCATACAGATCAATACACTACATATGTCCTGCATTGAACTATTAGACCTGCCCTCTGGAGCCACATAGGCCTAGGAAAGGCCACAGGCTGCTATGACAGGCTTAGGACAGCCATTTAAATGCCACTGACAGCTTAGACACATAAACAGTTAATAGCAGGATAAATAGGGGAAATACTGTTTTTATAAAAAAAATTCCCTTTAAATACAAAAAAGGAAGGTTTTTTATTTTTTATTTCCTGTTTTATTACCATATTTCCTAAATAAGAATTACAAATTAATATATGTTCCAATTTCTAGTAAGGAGAAGGCTGTATTTTAAATAAATAAAAAATAAATAGTTTTCAGAAAATCGTGTTGCCCATAATCCTTTTCATCATGATCTGCTGATATTATGCACTTTAATCATTTGTCTATGGAGGGCACTGTTGCTTAAAGGGGTACTCTGCCTCTAGACATCTTATCCCCTATCCAAGGATAGGGGATAAGATGTCTGATCGCAGGGATCCCACCGCTGGGACCCCCCGCGATCTCTCCTGCAGCCCCCGAGTCATCAGCTCTCCGTAGCTAGTTTTGCTCTGTGGCTGATGACTCACGATACAGGGACTGGCGGTTCGTGACATCATGGCTCTGCACCTCATGACATCAAGCCCCGCCCCCTTAATGCAAGTCTATGTGAGGGGGCGTGACTGTTACCACGCACCCTCTCATAGACTTGCATTAAGGGGGCAGGGTGTGATGTCATGAGGGGGCAAAGCCATGACATCACGACCCGCCGGCCCCTGTCATTAGCCACGTAGCTGGCGGGGGGGGGTTGCTGCAGGTAGGAGAGATCGCAGCTTTTTATCAACTTATCAACTGATGTAGATGTTCTTATAATGTGAAGGATATATATAGTATACTGGTTATCAGACTCCTCCTGCTCCTTTCTGCAGCACTAACCATCTGTGTACCCATATCACTGAGGTGCAGTACAGTGCCAGTTCTTACATGTGTTGTTTAGGCTGTATTATTTCTGCATGTGAACACGAGGAGTTGAATACTTTTCCTGTCCCATTTACACTGCAGGTCAGTCTGGCGTATGCATATGAGACCAAAGATGCTCTGTGTCTGGTGCTAACATTAATGAATGGAGGCGATCTGAAGTTTCACATATATCACATGGGAGAGGCTGGATTTGATCTGGAAAGAGCAGTGTTTTATGCTGCAGAAATCTGCTGCGGACTCCAGGATCTACATGAAGAGAGAATAGTCTATAGGTAATGGTTACATAGTGAATCACTTAAAGGGGTACTCTGTCCCTAGACATCTTATCGTGGGACCCCCGCGATCTCGGCTGCGGCACCCCAGACATTCAGTGCAGGGAGTGAACTTCGCTCCATGCCGGATGACTGCCGATGCGGGGCAGAGGCTCGTGACCTCACGGCCACGCCCCACTCGTGATGTCACGGCCATGCCCCCTCAATGCAAGTCTATGGGAAGGGGCGTGATGGCCTCCCATAGACTTCATTGCATTGAGGTGGCGGGTCGTGACGTCACGAACCTCCAGAGCTGCACTTGACCCCCGCAACCTCCCTGCTGCACCCAGCATTCATGTAGATTGTCGTGTGCAGCGCTGGAGGCTCGTGACGTCACTGCAAGGCCCCCTCAATGCAAGTCTATGGGATGGGATGTAACGTCACGAGCCTCCACCCCACATCGCCAGTCATCCGGCTCAGACCGAAGTTCGCTCCATGCACAGAATGTCTGGGGTGCCAAAGCCGAGATGGCGGGGGTCCCCAGCAGCGGGACCCCCGCGATCAGACATCTTATCCCCTATCCTTTGGTAAGGTGATAAGATGTCTAGGGGCAGAGTACCCCTTTAACCCCTTAAGGACCAGGCCCATTTTGGCCTTAAGGACCAGACCAATTTTATTTTTGCATTTTCGTTTTTTCCTCCTCACCTTCTAAAAATCATAACTCTCTTATATTTCCACCCACAGACCCATATAAGGGCTTGTTTTTTGCGTCACCAATTGTACTTTGTAATAACATCACTTATTTTACCATAAAATGTACGGCGCAACCAAACAAATATCACGCTGTACATTTTCCGGTGAAAATTCATGATTTCTTTATTCTGTGGGTCAATACAATTAAAATGATACCCATGTTATATTCTTTTCTATAATTGTACCCCTTTAAAAAAAAATCTCAAACCATTTTAACAAAATTAGTATGTTTGAAATTGCCCTATTTGGACCACCTATAACTTTCAAATTTTTCTGTATATGCGGCGGTATGAGGGCTCATTTTTTGCGCCATGATCTGTAGTTTTTATCAGTACCACTTTTGCTTAGGTTTTACTTTTTATAAATATTTTATTACTTTATTTGGGAATAAAATGTGACAAAAAAGCAGCAATTTTGGACTTTTCTTTATTTTTTTCCGTTTACGCCGTTCACCGTACGGGATGATTAACAATATATTTTAATAGTTCAGACTTTTACGCACGCGGCGATACCAAATATGTGTATTAATTATTTTCATTATGCTTTTTTGGGGGTAAAATGGGAAAAACGGACGTTTTACTTTTTTATTGGGGGAGGGGATTTTTCAAATTTTTTTAACTTTTTTATTTTACATTTTTACACTTTTTTTTAACACTTTTTATTTCCCCATAGGGGACTATTCATTGCAATCAGTTGATTGCTAATACTGTGCAGTGCTATGTATAGGACACAGCACTGCTCAGTATTATCGGTGATCTTCTGCTCTGGTCTGCTCGATCTCAGACCAGAGCAGAAGACCCCAGGAGACAGCCGGAGCCAGGTGAGGGGACCTCTGGCCGCCATGCTGGATGCTCGGATCGCCGCAGCAGCGCTGCGGGCGATCCGATTATCCGTGCAAAGTACCGCACTGCTGCAGATGCTGTGATCTGTATTGCAGCCGGGACCTGCCGGACATGACGCAAGCACCGCTCCGATGCTCGCGATCATGGTGGTGCGTAAATGTACGTCATGGTGCGTTAAGTACCACATCACCATGATGTACATTTACGTCCATTGTCGTTAAGGGGTTAAAATAGAGACACTTTCAGAAGCCCATTTTTAACACTTATAACACTTTTAATGCATTTTTACACTTTTCTTGTGTGGATTTTCAAAGTCTTATTGACTTTGATATCCTGCCCCAATATAGGTGACATTTTTTTTGTTTTTTAAATCAATTGGTGCTAGTACATTAAACAGATTTGTAAATTACTTCTATTTAAAAATCTTAACCCTTCCAGTACTTATCAGCTGCTGTATGCTCCACAGAAAGTTCTTTTCTTTTTTAAATTTCTTTTCTGTCTGACCACAGTGCTCTCTGCTGACACCCCTGCCTGTCTCAGGGCAAATCCCCATAGCAAACCTCTCCTGCTCTGGACAGTTCCTGACATAGACAGAGGTGTCAGCAAAGAGCACTGTGGTCAGACAGAAAAGAAATTTAAAAAGAAAAAAAACTTCCTCTGTAGTATACAGCAGCTGATAAGTACTGGAAGGATTAAGATTTTTGAATAGAAGTAATTTACAAATCTGTTTAAAGAATACCTGTCATCAAGTAAAACTTTTGCTATGTTATTCCTTATGTAATGTTATGCCTCTTTGCCATATATCCTCATTAAAAAAAAATCAATCTTTCCATCAGTTTTTTACCTTTGAAAAAGTGGACACTAGGGGTCTCTGATCTGTAGCGTTCAGCAGGCCCTGCATAGCCCTCGGACTTGTGCCGGACTGGCACAAGTCCGAACTCCGGAAGTGCTGGTGGGGTGGGACATGAGCGCAGCTCTGCATATCTCTCGCTCCCTGCCTGTCAATCATGCAGGCGAGAGCGAGCCCCTGCCGCAGAAGAAGCTCACAGGCAGAAAAAGAAAAAGTGCAAGGGACTCGGGATGAAGAGGGGAACAGACAAGTTGGTGGCAGGTACTCTTTAACTTTCTGGCACCAGTTGATTTAAAAAAAAAAATAGTTTTTCACCGGAGTACCCCTTTAATTACCACAGTTGATTTTAAATTAGCATTATAACTGTTGGCCCCCTCACATATTAGACATCTCCACTGCTTATAAACACAGGACACAAAGCTGATAAGGTTGATAAAAATGTTGTTGTGATAACTTCTTTGGTTTCTTTGTCAGTCAGCCGATTAAAGATTCTTTTTTTTTTTTTTTTTTTTTTTTTCTTTTAGGGATTTGAAACCAGAAAATATTTTGCTTGATGATCATGGTAAGAAGTTGTATACTGTATAGCACTACTTTACTCAACTTTACTCAGGATGAATGTTCTGACATACCATCATGATATTACATCATTAAAGGAAATGGTCACCAGTTCTCCCCCACTATAATCCAATACACCGGGTTATAGTGCGGGTGAACAGGAGACTGATGCGGGATCTCGGACTGCTATACCTACCTGCAGTCCGGCGCCCCGTTCCTCCAAAGGTCCCCATTCTTCCAGCACTCACTTGCGCTTTGAGACGGACCCGCCGGCTGGATTTAAATATTCATAAGCGCCGGTCACGTGAGCACTCGTGTCTACTGAGCGCTCACGTGACCGGCGCTTATGAATATTTAAATCTAGCTGGTGGGTCCACCTCAAAGCGCAAGTGAGTGCTGGAAGAAGGGGGACCTTTGGAGGAACGGGGCGCCGGACTGCAGGTAGGTATAGCAGTCCGAGATCCCGCATCGGTCTCCTGTTTACCCGCACTATAACCCGGTGTATCGGCTTATAGTGCAGGGAACTGGTGACCATTTTCCTTTAAAAACACAAAGATCTGAGCATTGATGTGAATGGTTACCTGCTTAGAATGTTGTGTCACAAATTTCCAGTAACAATAATCTCTTAGTGGTGCTAAATGTTCTGGAAATCAATGGCCGATGGGCTATGTCGATGTTATGTTCTGACATTTGTTTCTGATATGTCAAAATATCAATTATGGATAGATTGTACCGATGATTATCTGACTATCTGTGCTTTCTCTTCTGTTACTGGAGGACACATACGGATCTCTGATCTCGGACTTGCAGTGCACATACCAGAGGGCCAAACCATTAAAGGAAGAGTAGGCACCGTAGGATATATGGGTGAGTAAAGACACTGAAGCTTGGCGAGCAGGAAGACTTAGAAAGAATTCATATATCAGGCTTCTTTCTCCATTAGCACCAGAAGTGGTAAGGAACGAGCGCTACACATTCAGCCCTGACTGGTGGGCACTCGGGTGTCTACTGTATGAGATGATTGAAGGGCAGTCTCCATTCCAGCAGAGGAAGAGGAAGATAAAGCGAGAGGAAGTGGAGCGACTGGTTAAGGAGGGCCAAGAAGAATATTCTAGCAAGTTTTCAGCAGAGGCACGGTCTCTGTGTACTGTGGTGAGTACCTGGTAGTAGTTATTAGTCAGTCAGCATTTACCTGATTGTCCATCTTTCTGTAGTTCCTGACAAGGGATGTCCCAATATTGATATTGGTATCGGGACCGATACTGGACATTTGCACAAGTACCTGTACAATGTCCCCAATACCTATACAGCAGGTATCACGAACTTGCCCTGTGCTATGCAGATTGGGAACTTTGTAGCGCGTGTCATAGCCAGGAACTGTAGCTAATGCCAAACACCAACGATTGCGGTGATGTCAGCCGTTAACCCTTTAGACGCCGCGATCAAAGTTGATTGCGACGTCTAAAAGTCCTGAAGTTAACTGCCGGTGTAGCTCAGGGATGTTGATCGGGATCACTGCTGTGAAATCGCGGTGTCCTGATCAGCTGAGAGGATGGCTGGAGGTCCCTTACCGTGCTCCGTGCCATCTGATTGTTGCTCCTATACTGTTGCCGGCTATGGCAGGTAGTAGTAAAGGAGTGCCGATAACACCGATCAATACTATGCTATGGCAGAGCATTAATCAGTACATGCAATCTACAGATTGCATGTAATAGTCTATGGGGACTAAAAAATTGTGCAAAAAAGTGTAAAAATAAAATAATAATAAATGTGAATTAACCCCTTCCCTAATAAAAGTTTGAATTACCCCTCTCTTTTCAAAAAGTTTAAATAAAAAAACTTTTTTTAAATATAAAAAGCCCTTCCTCTAATAAAAACTAAAAATAAAGCCTTTTTCCCATTAAAAAAAATCAATAAATAAAAAAAACCCTGTCACATGACATTTTTAAAAGTATCAGTAATTGGTATCGGCAGTGCTTAAAAAATATGGGTACGCCTACCCGTTCTTAAAAAAATGGTATCGGGACGTGCCTACTCCTGACTACTACTCCCTTCGGTGCGTCCCATACTTAGTACCACCAACTGTTGGACTATTACTGTATATACTCGAGTATAAGTCAACCCGAATATAAGCCGAGGTCCCTAATTTCACCCCAAAAACCCAGGAAAAGTTATTGACTCGACTATAAGCCTAGGGTGGGAAATACATCATCCCCCTCTGTCATCATCCAGACCCCCGTCATTAACACCCCCGTCAACATCATCCCCCCATGTCATCATCCCCCCCTGTCATCATCCAGACCCCTGTCATCATCACCCTGTCATTTTCACCCCCGTCATCATCACCCCGTCGTCATCCCCCCCCCCCCGCCCTTCATCATCACCGCTTGTCAATCCCTTTCAGTGGTCTTCAACCTGCAGACCTCCAGATGTTGCAAAACTACAACTTCCAGCATGCCCGGACAGCCATAGGCTGTCCGGGCATGCTGGGAGTTGTTGTTTTGAAACATCTGGAGGTCCGCAGGTTGAAGACCACTGCGGCCTTCGTCATCATCCAGACCCCCCTTTAGTTTTCTACTCCCCTCCCCTTGGTGGGAAGGAAGGGTGAGCTGGTCCGGGCCATCTATACTGCAGGGACCGTCCGGTGGGGAGGGTTAGTCGTTCCAGGCTGTCCATTTACACCGGGAGGCCCTCTTCTCCGCTCCGGGCCGGCCCCGGCATAGTTACGTTGCCTTGACGATGATACACAGGGACGTTCATGCGCAGGTACGTCTGCTGCGCATGGACGTCCCTGTGCGTCGTTGTCAAGGCAACATCACTATGCCGGGGCCGGCCCGGAGCGGAGAAGAGGGCCTCCCGGTTAAAATGGACAGCCTGGAACGACTAACCCTCCCCACCGGACGGTCCCTGCAGCGTAAATGGCCCGGATCAGCTCACCCTTCCTTTCCCACCGAGGGGAGGTGAGTAGAAAACTAAAGGGGGGGGTCTGGATGATGACGAAGGCCGCAGTGGTCTTCAACCTGTGGACCTCCAGATGTTTCAAAACTACAACTCCCAGCATGCCCGGACAGCCAACGGAGAAGGGATTGACAGGCGGAGAGTTCACTCGAGTATAAGCCGAGGGGGGCGTTCTCAGCAAGAAAAATCGTGCTGAAAAACTCGGCTTATACTTGAGTATATACAGTACATGCACACTTTCATCACTGTGGACAGAACTAGGCTATATGCACTGTGTCAACATGACTCCATTGAGAACACTCTATCGCTGTGGTTTTTCTGTTAATGTTAGTTGAAAGCAAAAGTAAAAAGAAGTGTTCTTCCAAGTCACAAAGCAAACAGTGGCCTTATTCCTGCAGACTTATGGAGATTATTCTCTGAGTACAGAGAAATGTTCTCAGGCCTGGCATATTTATTTGCCTGTGATTAGTCAAGTAGCTGGGTTTGGTAAACGTCGGCAAGTGCCCAACCTCTACTGACAGGAAGCCAAATGTGCTTTATTTATTTCACTAGAAAACCACAAAAATAGGAAGACAATTGTGTAACCTTTAACTAGGTCAAGATCCATGTGACATATACTGTTACAGTCTTCAGGTTAAAGGGGTACCCCGGTGCAAAACAATCAACTGGTGCCAGAAAGTTATACAGATTTGTAAATTACTTTTATTTAAAAATCTTAATCCTTTCAGTACTTATCAGCTGCTGTATACTACAGAGATAGTTAGTTATTTTCTTTTAAAATGTATTTTCAGTCTGTCCACAGTGCTCTCTGCTGACACCTTTGTTCATGTCAGGAACTGTCCAGAGTAGGAGCAAATCCCCATAGCAAACCTATCCTGCTCCAGGCTGTCCCTGACACGGACAGAGGTGTCAGTAGAGAGCACTGTGGACAGACAGAAAAGAAATTCAAAAAGAAAAGAACTTTCTCTATAGTATACAGCAGCTGAAAAGTACTTGAAGGATTAAGATTTTTTTAATAGAAGTAATTTACAAATCTATTTAATTTTCTGGCACCAGTTGATTAAAAATAAATAGTTTTCCACTGGAGTACCCCTTTAATCATTTTTATAGTGACTGTTGAATAGTTACTAACCCTATACCGCTAGTATACTGAACATCCGTGTGCCATCGTGCATTCATTTGTTATGCTGGCACATTTATTAAAAGAATTGGCCACTTACCATTCACCACTTGTCCATTGGCCAATGTATGCCAGCCCATCCAGGAGAATAGGGATGAGCCCCGGTATTAGAATCTGACCATGGTTAAAAGTGATGTTGTTTTTTTTTAATCTCATGCCAACCCCTTTATTGCTATCTCTGCACGGATCTTAGTAAATTATACATCGTCTTAATCTGGATCACCCGCACTATAAGCCTGTGTATTTAGGTTAGTGACGGTGATACTGCTGTCAAATTCCCTTTAAAAAGAACTCTGCTCTAATGATAGCCTAGGCTACACTATATAAGCAGAGTTTCCCAACCAGGGTGCCTTCAGCTGTTGCAAAACTACAATTCCCGGTATGCTGGGAGTTGTAGTTTTGCAACAGCTGAAGGCACCCTGGTTGGGAAACTCTGCATTAGAGAATAATGTAGAGGTTCCTTGTGCTTACCTATTTTAGCGGATGTGCCAGGCATTAGTTTGCAGCCATGCTAATTGCACTTCCATCACAAAAATGATTTACTAATGCTGCCTACATTTTGAATATAGAGGGTGTTTAGTTTTATCACTGCACTTGAACATCTACTTAAGCTGCTGGTGCTTAATTTCAATCCGATGACCTGATTAAATGGGTTGAGGTCGGTTCACAATATGTGCATTTTTTTTTTTTTTTTTTTTTTTTATTAAAGGGGTAGTCCGGTGGAAAACTTATTTTTATTTTTTTTTATCAATTGGTGCCAGAAAGTTAAACAGATTTGTAAATTACTTCTATAAAAAAATCTTAATCCTTCCAGTACTTATTAGCTGCTGAATACTACAGAGGAAATTCTTTTCTTTTTGGAACACAGTGCCCTCTGCTGAATCACGAGCACAGTGCTCTCTGCTGACATCTCTGTCCATTTTAGGAACTGTCCAGAGCAGCATATGTTTGCTATGGGAATTTTCTCCTACTCTGGACAGTTCTTAAAATGGACAGAGATGTCAGCAGAGAGCACTGTGCTTGTGATGTCAGCAGAGAGCTCTGTGTTCCAAAAATAAAATAATTTCCTCTGTAGTATTCAGCAGCTAATAAGTACTGGAAGGATTAAGATTTTTTTATAGAAGTAATTTACAAATCTGTTTAACTTTCTGGCACCAGTTGATTTAAAAAAAAAAAAACGTTTTCCACTGGAGTACCCCTTTAATATTGCAATGTATAGGGAAGTATTGCCATGAGGCAAAAAAAGATTTTGCTTTGAAATTTAGCTTGATGATTTGATGTCTTAAAGCTTTATTTACACATTCAATTTTTACTGCATTTTTCATACATTTTACTACATTTTGTGTGTTTTTGCTGCATTTGTACAAAATCTCTGTAAAAAATGATGCCTTTTACCAACGTTTGCACAATTGTGATAAAATAGCAACATTTTTGCAGCGATTTTGGAAACATCACAACTAAAATATGCAACATGTAAATACAACCTCAGGAGATGTGTGTAACTATTATACAGTGGTCCCTCAAGTTACAATATTAATCGGTTCCAGGACGACCATTGTATGTTGAAACCATTGTATGTTGAGACCATAACTCTATGGAAACCTGGTAATTGGTTCTGAAGCCCTCAAAATGTCACCAAAAATAGGAAAAGGTGAGGATTAAAGAAAAATAAGCAGATAACTAATACAGATAAAGTAAGTTCTTACATATAAAAGAGCTTTTTCATGGTCCTGTACAGTACATACAGTGTCCCCAACAGGGATGCCATCAGAAATTTTGGGGCCCTTTACATGACTCAAGGCCTGGGGCCCCCCTCCCGTGGCCCATCACCAAATCTGCCCCAGTGCCACCCCCTCACCCCCGCCCCCCCCCCCTCCCCCCGCTATTGTACCCATTATCTATGAAAAAAAATTTCAAAACACAGGAAAAGAAAAACAAGAACCCATTAGAAGCAGTCCAAATAGAAGCAGCACCTCCAGTAATGATACACAGTAGTGATGGGTGCAGACACACTAAAATCTCGGCTCTCCAGTTTTCCACAATAGAACAAATAGATGCAGCGCACCAATATACGTGGAAAAGTGTGTGGTTTATTCCATGATACAGCAGACAACGTTTTGGTGACCTCATACCACCATTCTCAAGTGTGCGGTGACCGAAGCTTTGTCTGTAGCATCATGGAATAAACCACAAATTGTTCCACATATATTGGTTTGCTGCATCTATTTGTTCTATTGTGGAGAACTGGAGAGCCAAGGTTCTTGTGTGAACTACTGTGTATCATTACTGGAGGTGGTGCTTTTATTTGGACTGTAGATAGAGAGATAGATATGAGACAGATATAAGATAGATAGATAGATAGATAGATAGATAGATAGATAGATAGATAGATCGATTGATAGATACGGCCCGCAGCCAGTCCTGGCATCTAGTGAGTATAGGCCCTAAATAAATAAATAGATAGATATAAATGTTTTCCAAATAGGGTGCCTCCAGCTCCTCCAGCCAAAGGCATGCAGGGAGTTGTAGTTTTGCAACAGCTGGAGCAATCCTGGATGAGAAACAATGAGATTTAGGTAAGTAAACACTATCTCACTGTTTCTCAACCAGGGTGCCTCCAGCTGTTGCATGAGATAGTGCCTATTTACCTCCCAGGAAACACAAAGCATGTGCCGTGGAGCAGGGGCGGACATTGAGAGCAGAGGGCCCCTGTGCAAAGAATGTGCCTGCCCCCTCCCCCCATAAAAAAAATTAAAATAAAGTACTATGCCATAAAATTGCACTGCAGCTCACATTAATCTGCAGCATTACGTAGGCAGAAGTTCCCCCACATTAGGTAGCATAGTTTCCCCACATTAGGTAACATGGTTTCCCCTACATTCGGTAGCATGGTTTCCCCACATTAGGTAACATAGTTTCCCCACATTAGGTAGCATAGTTTCCCCACATTAGGTAGCATAGATTCCCCACATTAGGTAGCATAGATTCCCCACATTAGGTAGCATAGATTCCCCACATTAGGTAGCATAGTTTCCCCACATTAGGTAGCATAGTTTCCCCACATTAGGTAGCAAAGTTTCCCCACATTAGGTAGCATAGTTTCCCCACATTAGATAGCATAGCCCACCCCAACACACAGACAGACACACAGATGCATACACACAGTAAGCGGCGGCGGCGGCGCCCCCCTAACAAGCTGGGCCCCTGTGCAGCTGAACCAGCTGCACAGGCGATATGTCCGCCCTCTCTGCTCTCCTCCTCCCCTGATATTACAGGGCCTGCATGTTGCAGGTTAAAAGAGAAAAAGTCTCTGGCAGTGGCCCTCTGTCTACCCCTGGAAGCAGGAGACCGCTTTAAACAGCAATCTCCTGCTTCTGTGCTTTTGCTGCAGGCTGCTGCAGAGCGGTGCAGCTGGGGCCCGGGCCCCCTGGGAGCTCGGGACCCTTAGTGGAGTACTGGCTTAACCCCTCTGATGGCGGCCCTGGTCCCCAAAAACAATAAATTGGAGCCAGCCTCACCTGGTGTTCAAAGGATCAGCTAACCCTGGCACAGGTAGAGAGTCGTACAGAACATGTAATACCTCCCTGTACTGTAGGGGGCGCTACCAGACAGCCAGTCAGTGCGTGCACTTCAGTAATACAGGTGTTTTACCAGTGAAATGTCCATTCTGATTGGTCAGTTCTTCTGGCCATTAACCTGTTTCGCAGATCTGGACTGTCCGTAGCATTGTATGCTGAGTCTGGTTTCAAGTTACAATGGTCCAGAAAAGACCATTGTATGATGAAACTATTGTATGTTGAGGCCATTGTAAGTTGAGGGGTCACTGTATATTGGATCCCATAGAGAGAGACAGCTGGGAGGAGAGGGGTCAGAAAGATAGCAGGAGCAATTGGATAGTGCCATTCTGTAGTTCACAGGAAGTCAGCTGACCCAGGACTGATCACTTACGCGCTGCAATTTTCTGTGGGTCAGACTGGTGATCACATGACATGAATAAAACAAACATGTTGACACAGCTGTGCAAGAATAAGATGGCGGGAAGAAGTGCACGCCCAGTGTGTTCTCTCCTAGCTCTGTGTCATGTAACCAAGACAGTCTCATAACTCAAGTCTACATGACTGCTCACCTAGACACAGAGCAGAGAGGAAACACTCAGACCCTGACCAATTAAAAACGTTGGACATTTTCTTCTATGACTACGGAGTCCTCCAGAGAAGGAGCCCCTCATATAGAGTGGCTCTCTGTATATAGGGGAATCCCAGGTATAAAGAGCCCCTTTAAATGAGACCTTAGTTAATTTTTATTTATTTATTTTTTTTGGAATGACCTTCAATGATGTGTACATGAAAGGCATAAAGTATACGCATACTCCACTGAATGTGTTTTTTTTTTCTTATACTCTTTCCACAGTTACTATGTAAAGACCCAGAGCAACGATTAGGGTGTTGTGGTCAAGGCGCCAAAGAGGTGAAAGAACATGAACTTTTTAAACATATAAATTTCAAGAGGCTTGAAGCGGGGATTCTAGAACCGCCATTCAAACCAGATGTAAGATTGTCAATCTAATATGTTACCTTAACTGTAAAGGATGAAAATGCTTCAGGTCCTTATTCTTAGCCATGGGTACTGTGTTTTAAGGTGTTGCCTTTGCAGGCTCTCTTTTAGGATGTACCTTGACAACTTTTGATTTAGGGTGCACTTTAGCTGATTTTGATATAGGGGCACCATGACCAGAGCGGGAGGTAACAAATCATTACACAATTTTGCTTTAGTGTAAAGCATGAAGATTCTCAAGTACACCGTAACACTGTAAACAACACCAGTATTCTAGTAGGGCCACCATTGGGGAGAACAGTTTCTCTAAATGGGACTTGAATGTGTTGTCTATTTGTACCTGGTTATAAAGGAAGTGATTCATTTAATAGCTATATACTCTGTTTCCCCGAAAATAAGACATACCCATAAAATAAGCCATAGCAGAATTTCTAAGCATTGTCATTAAATAAGCCATACCCTGAAAATAAGACCTAGTGGTAGGCGTGGCTAAGCGTACCGGTGCAGAGCAGTAAAGAAGACTGGCAGCCCTTCTCATCTGCCCCATCGTGACAGCTTCTATCTCGGAGGTGACCGAAGAGGTGCCCGCAGCCCCATCAACAAGATTGGCACCCCCTGTGAAGTCCCGGTCCTTCTGTTCATGCTGCCAGTTGCAACTTAGAGGGAGACAGAAAGTGAAAGTAAAAGTCTCCTCAGTGAAGTGAGGAACAGAAAGTTCTGCTTTGTGGGTCCTCAGCGGGAGGAATAAAGCTGTGGCTGCCGTTTTATTCAGCACTGTGGGTCTCTCTCACCCAGCACCAACCAGCAACAGTCTGTGGGTCTCTGTATTGTTGTACCATACTTAATAAAAATAAGACATCCCCTGAAAATAAGCCATAGTGTGTCTTCTTGAGGAAAATTAAATATAAGGCAGTGGCCCAGATTTATCAAACTGTGTGAGAGAAAAAGTGGAGTGATTTTTCCATAACAACCAATCAGAGCTCAGCTAACAAGCTCTTGTAAAGTGAAAGCTGAGCTGTGATTGGTTGCTGTGGGAAAATCACTCCACTTCTTCTCTCACACAGTTTGATAAATCTGGGCCAGTGTCTTATTTTCGGGGAAACACGGTAGTGGGCATTTTGTGTACATGTAGATGTAATCTTATATTTACAGTATATTTTTCATGCTGAAAATGCCCCCCTCGGCTTATACTCGAGTGAACTGTGAGGTGTGGCTTAGCTGTGAGGGGATGGTCCGGGCCGTCCATCTTCGGCCATCTATGCTGCAGGGACCGTCCGGTGGGGATGGTTAGTCGTTCCGGGCTGTCCATCTTCACCGGGAGGCCCTCTTCTCTGCTCCAGACAGGCCCCGGACTAGTAACGCTGCATTGACGCCACCGCGCAGGGACGTTCATGCGCAGGGATGTCACTGCGTGTCGTCGTCAAGGCAACGTCACTAGTCCGTGGCCGGCCCAGAGCGGAGAAGCGGGCCTCCTGGTGAAGATGGCCAGCCCGGAACGGCTAACCCTCCCCACCGGACGGTCCCTGCAGCATAGATGGCCAAAGATGGACGGCAGAACCAGCTCACCCTTCCTTCCCACCGAGAAACTGCAGACGTGAGTAGAAAACAAAAGGGGGGTCTGGATGATGACAAAGGCCACAGTGGTCTTCAACCTGCGGACCTCCAGATGTTGCAAAACTACAACTCCCAGCATGCCCGGACAGCCATCGGCTGTCCGGGCATGCTGGGAGTTGTAGTTTTGCAACATCTGGTGGTCTGCAGGTTGAAGACCACTGAAAGGGATTGACAGGAGGTGAGGATGAAGGGGGGGATGATGACGAGGGGGATGATGACGAGGGGGATGATGACGAGGGGGATGAGGACGGGGTGATAATGACAGGGGTGTTAATGACGTGGGTCTGGATGATGACAGGGGGGATGATGACATGGGGGGATGATGTATTTCCCCCCCTAGGCTTATAGTCGAGTCAATAACTTTTCCTATGTTTTTGGGGTGAAATTAGGGTCCTCGGCTTATATTCGGAACGGCTAATACTCAAGTATATACGGTACTTTCTATATAACTATTTGTATAATTATTTGTTAATATAACTTTTCTTCAGCCTCAGGCAATATACTGCAAAGATGTTCTGGATATAGAGCAGTTCTCGACAGTAAAAGGTGTGGAGATTGAGCAGACAGACAGTGACTTTTATCGCAAGTTTGCCACTGGATGTGTGCCTATACCCTGGCAGAATGAGGTAGGTTGTGAGCAAGTGGGATATGATAAGATCCAAAGAAAAACACACACTGAATATATGTTTATGCATCTCCCGTTGTAGATGATAGAGACAGACTGCTTTGCGGAACTGAGTAACATTCCCCTGGATGGATCTGTCCCACCAGATCTGGACTGGAGGGGTCTACCTTCACCGGAACCAAAAAAGGGGCTGCTGCAACGATTCTTCAGCAGGCAGGTAATAAGGAAAGTCACTATCATGGTAATATGCAACATAATGACTTCCCGACATTTAGAATGTGCTGGAATGTTATCATTTCTTATTTATTTTTCTGTATTTAGATGTCTATTTGGAGTCTGTAGAATTATAACTCTATACTGTTATATGGCTGTAATGCAGCCTCTTTGCTTTGCTTTGATATTCTTTACAAATAGTACAAAGTAAAGAAAGTTAGATGTACAATGATTTCCAAAAATAAATGCAACCAAACTCTCAGGCAGGTATGTAAATGATTACAGGTGGTCCGATTATACACTGGTTCTTGCCACAAGAGGGCGTAAAAGTGCTACCATTGACAGCCAATATCATAGCCATTCTTTTTCAGTAGTGATTAAAACGAAAAAAAAAAAAAAAACTGGACAGCTACAGACTGGACCAGTATTGTCTTTAGGCTCCTTTCACACTGCCCTTTGTGCCCGGCAGTGTGATGGCTGTTAGAAGATAGAGGGAGAAAAATTTGTGCTTGCAACGTCTTCTTCTCCCGCTATCTTATGGCGGAATAACGGCAGCAATAACGGACGTCAGAGAATCCCATTCAAGTGAATGGGATTCCCTGTGCCCGTTATGTCTCCCGTTAGGCTCCGTTACAAAGATGGACGTTAATGGAAAAAAAAAAGAGCCCTCAACGTCCGTTTGGTCACCCCTAGTAGTGATACGAGGGACACTTACAGCTCAGCGATATGTGCTGGACATCCTGCAGCCACATGTGTCGCCTTTCATGGCAGAACTTGCATCTGGCATTTTTCTGCAGGATAACGTGCTTCCCAGGAAGTTTGCAAATCTTCCTTGGCCTGGCTGGTCTCAGATTTATCACCAGTCAAGCATTTATAGTGAGACAGCTTTGACAACCTACAAGTGTGCAGGATCTGCAGGCCTGTGGGCAAATGTGCCACAGCATGCCATATGAAACCTGTATGCCTCCATGCCCAACCTTAAAGGGGTACTCTGCTGCCCCAGCATTCAAAACATTTGGTTCCGAACGCTGGGTACGGGCTGCGGGGGTCGTGACGTCTCGGCCACGCCCCCTCAATGCAAGTCTATGGGAGCCGCAATGCAAGTCTATGGCAGCCGCCACGCCCCCTCCCAGACTTGCATTGAGGGGGCGAGGCCGAGACATCACAACCCCCGCACCCAGCGTTTGAAACTAAATGTTCTGAATGCTGGGGCACCATAGTACCCCTTTAACTCATCATGTATGCAAGCTAGAGGGGGACCAACAGGGTACAAGAGCCTCCTTCGATTGATCCGTTTTCCTCAGTTTTCCTTTTGCTCTAATATTTTAATCGCTAAATCTGGATTCACATATGTCCGGCATGAACCCAGCCTAAAACTCAACTGAACTGATGCTACAATGGGCATTAGTTGTAATCAGTTGCTTAGCATCCGGTGTCCATTATTTCTAAATGCCGGACAGAGAAACGCAGCAAGCTATATTCCCCTGTCCGGTGCCAGTCCAGCGAGTCCAACCATCTGGCACGTACTTTATACAATCTCTAAATGTATTATGAGAAATTCACAATATACAGTCATGGTAAATGTTGGCCCCCCCTGAAATTTTTCTTGAAAATGAAGTATTTCTCACAGAAAAGGATTGCAGTAACACATGTTCTGCTATACACATGTTTATTCCCTTTGTGTGTATTGGAACTAAACCAAAAAAGGAGGAAAAAAAGCAAATTGGACATAATGTCACACCAGACTCCAAAAACGGTCTGGACAAAATTATTGGCACCCATTCAAAATTGTGGAAAAATAAGATTGTTTCAAGCATGTGATGCTCCTTTAACCCCTTAAGGACGCAGGACGTAAATGTACGTCCTGGTGAGGTGGTACTTAACGCACCAGGACGTACATTTACGTCCTAAGCATAACCGCGGGCATCGGAGCGATGCCCGTGTCATGCGCGGCTGATCCCGGCTGCTAATCGCAGCCAGGGACCCGCCGGCAATGGCCGACGCCCGCGATCTCGCGGGCGTCCGCCATTAACCCCTCAGGTGCCGGGATCAATACAGATCCCGGCATCTGCGGGAGTTCGCGATTAAAATGAACGATCGGATCGCCCGCAGCGCTGCTGCGGGGATCCGATCATTCATAACGCCGCACGGAGGTCCCCTCACCTTCCTCCGTGCGGCTCCCGGCGTCTCCTGCTCTGGTCTGTGATCGAGCAGACCAGAGCAGGAGATGACCGATAATACTGATCTGTTCTATGTCCCATACATAGAACAGATCAGTATTAGCAATCATGGTATTGCTATGAATAGTCCCCTATGGGGACTATTCAAGTGTAAAAAAAAATGTAAAAAAATGTAAAAGTAAAAGTAAAAAAAAAGTGAAAAATCCCCTCCCCCAATAAAAAAGTAAAACGTCCGTTTTTTCCTATTTTACCCCCAAAAAGCGTAAAAAACATTTTTTATAGACATATTTGGTATCGCCGCGTGCGTAAATGTCCGAACTATTAAAATAAAATGTTAATGATCCCGTACGGTGAACGGCGTGAACGAAAAAATTTTTAAAAAGTCCAAAATTCCTACTTTTTTAATACATTTTATAAAAAAAAAAATTATAAAAAATGTATTAAAAGTTTTTTATATACAAATGTGGTATCAAAAAAAAGTACAGATCATGGCGCATAAAATGAGCCCCCATACCGCCGCTTATACTGAAAAATAAAAAAGTTATAGGTCATCAAAATAAAGGGATTATAAACGTACTAATTTGGTTAAAAAGTTTGTGATTTTTTTTAAGCGCAACAATAATATAAAAGTATATAATAATGGGTATCATTTTAATCGTATTGACCCTCAGAATAAAGAACACATGTCATTTTTACCAGAAATTGTACGGCGTGAAAACAAAACCTTCCAAAATTAGCAAAATTGCGTTTTTCGTTTTAATTTCCCCACAAAAATAGTGTTTTTTGGTTGCGCCATACATTTTATGATATAATGAGTGATGTCATTACAAAGGACAACTGGTCACGCAAAAAATAAGCCCTCATACTAGTCTGTGGATGAAAATATAAAAGAGTTATGATTTTTAGAAGGCGAGGAGGAAAAAATGAAAACGTAAAAATTAAATTGTCTGAGTCCTTAAGGCCAAAATGGGCTGAGTCCTTAAGGGGTTAAACTCACATGGGGATAAGTAGCAGGTGTGGACAATATAAAAAATGAAAGCAGATAAAAAGGAGAGAAGTTCACTTAGTCTTTGCATTGTCTGTCTGTGTGTGCTACACTAAGCATGGACAACAGAAAGAGGAGAAGAGAACTGTCTGAGGACTTGAGAACCAAAATTGTGGAAAAATATCAACAACCTCAATGTTACAAGTCCATCTCCAGAGATATAGATTTGCCTTTGTCCACAGTGCGCAACGCTTTTTGGTAAAGCACATCATTCTACTGTTTACCAAAAATGGAATGAGGCCTACAAAGAAAAGAACACAGTACCTACAGTGAAATCTGGTGGAGGTTCAATGATGTTTTGGGGTTGTTTTGCTGCCTCTGGCACTGGGTGCCTTGAATGTGTACAAAGAATCATCAAATCTGAGGATTACCAATGGATTTTGGGTTGCACTGTACAGCCCAGTCTCAGAAAGCTGGGTTTGTGTCCAAGATCTTGGGGACAATGACTCCAAACATACGTCAAAAATCACCCAGAAATGGATGGCAACAAAGTGCTGGAGAGTCTTGAAGTGGCAGCAATAAGTCCAGATTTAAATCCCATTGAACACCTGTGGAGGGATCTTAAATTTGCTGTTGGGAAAAGGCGCCTTCCAATAAGAGAGACCTGGAGCAGTTTGCAAAGGAAGAGTGGTCCAACATTCCGGCTGAGAGGTGTAAGAAGCTTATTGATGGTTATAGGAAGCGACTGATTTCAGATATTTTTTTCAAAGTGTGTGCAACCAAATTTTATGGGTGCCAATAATTTAGTCCAGACCATTTTTGAAGTTTGGTGTGACATTATGTCCAATTTGCTTTTTTTCCTCCCTTTTTTGATTTAGTTCCAATACACACAAAGGGAATAAACATGTGTATAGCAAAACATGTGTTACTTCAATCCTTTTCTGTGAAAAATACTTTTCTAGAAAAATTTCAGGGGTGCCAACATTTATGGCCATGACTGTAAATAACAGAGAGACAAAGAGAAGCAAACACTTTGGAGCATGTTACATTGTGCACATTTCAACCAAAGCAAAGTTTGGCTCTGGTTCAATCTCAAGCCACAAATTGACTAATGGTTTTCATCATATTCTCATTACTTTACAGTTTAGCAATGAATACAGTTTTTTCAGTTCTGCCATTTCATGCATACTGCATAACATTGCAATAATTTATGAGGAGTCAGGAAACATACAGTTACGTCCGCTCTCTCTGCACCACAGATTTCAATAAGAACTCTGTGGTTACATTCTTTGCCACTTCTCATACTAACTCCTTCTGACATTGTTGAATTATAATGACACATGACGCACATCTTCTTAAAGCCGTTTCTAGGTCCTCCTAAATGACCGCGTGATTGAATGGACTCATAAAAACGATGTATTTTTTTCCCTATAGAGTTAGAGTTCTCTCAGCAGTCATCCCCTTTCCATATGTGGTATGACATATAGATGGTATAGAAGGGAGCCCCAACATGTAAATCCCTCCAGTAGTGGAGAGAGATCTGCTAAAAAAAAGAGCATTACCTACACCACTGCTGTGTATTACATGGTCACATATTAATTTAAAATTTCAAGTGGTATAACCTACTGCATTTTACAGTAGTGTCTGCTGTAGGGAAACATATGTCTAGATGCATTATTTATGACCTAGTTGAAGGATTGTATAGTAAAGTAGCAATCTTTGCAGGTGATACTAAGCTATGTAAAGTGGTTACCACGATAGAGGACAGTGCACTGTTACAAATGGATCTGGATAGGTTGGAGGTTTGGGCTGAGAAGTGGCAGATGAGGTTCAACACTGATAAATGTAAGGTTATGATTATGTATTAAATGGGAAAATACTGGGGATGACCAAAATGGAAAAGGACTTAGGAATTTTAGTCGAGTAAATTTACCTGTAGCGACCTGTAGCATGTGTCAGGCAGCTGCTGCCAAGGCAAATAAAATCATAGGGTGCATCAATAGGGGCATAGATGCCCACGACAAGGAAATAATTCTACCGCTGTACAAATCACTAGTCAGACCACACATAGAATACTGTGTACAGTACTGGGCACCAGTGTACAAGAAAGATATAGTGGAGCTGGAGAGGGTTCAAAGTTAATACGGGGAATAGGAGGACTACAGTACCCAGAAAGATTATCAGAATTAGGGTTATTTAGTTTAGAAAAAAGAAGGCTTAGGGGAGACCTAATAACTATGTATAAATATATCAGGGGACAGTACAGAGATCTCTCCCATGATCGTTTTATACCCAGGACTGTATCTATAACAAGGGGGCAGCCTCTACGGCTGTATAAGGTTTCTACACAGACGGGATTCTTTACTGTGAGAGCATTGAGAATATGGAACTCTCTGCCAGATGTCATGGAGAACTCAATAAAAAGTTCATAAGAGGCCTAGATACATTTTTGGAGAGTAATAACGTTACAGGTAGGTAATGCATATTAGATTCATAGGGACAGAATGTTGATCCAGGGATTTATTCCAATTGCCATATATGGAGGCGCAAAGGAATTTTTTCTCTATCGGGTAAAAGGCATCAGCATTGTAAGGGCTTTTGGCTTTCTCTGGATCTACATAGTAGGGATATACATTCGTTTTAACTTGATGGAAATTTGTCTATTATTCAACCTTTAAATATATTACCATGTAATTATTTTACATCTATATATGACTTTCCCTTCAAACCTGTCCTATCTGTGCTTTATTTTCCAGGACTGTTGTGGCAATTGCAGCGACAGTGATGATGAGCCAACTCGCCTATAGCCCTGATGGGACAGAAGAACTGAACCAGTTTACACTTTTTTTTGCACATTTATTGGCCCACACTTTCCTCGCAGAGCGGCATTACAACACTGTGCTCTCTATTGTGCCTCAATCGTCTTGTAAAGAAAACATGTTAACTATAATATTGTAATGTATAAATTATGATCTATAAATATAGGAATGTATATTTTCCAGGTTTCGCCTCCACCACCTTCAGTAACTCCTTTCCTTGCTGCCATAGGCCAATGGACTGTTCAGGCCTCTCAGGAAGGACTGGCCAATGGAAATCCCACAACGTCAATGTCCTCCTTTCTTTCTATAATTGTCCTAAGAGATGTTTTTATTTTGTTGAAGAAAATGTATTTTTTTTTTACATATAAATATATATATAAATATAAATATATATATATATATATATATATATATATATATATATATATATATATATATATATAAACTGTAGAGAGGAATATGTAGATTACTAAATGCTATGTCCTTCCCCAGAGTAGTTTAAGAAGTAGTAAATGAAAGTTATAGACAAAACAAATGTGAAACAATCACATAACTGGCTAAAGTTACTGGCCCAATGGCTGCTGAGTGTCCACTCCAGACTTACTGCAATTCTCCTAATCTGATTGGTCAGCATTGTCATTGGGACATTTGTGGAAACTGCATTGAAGTCAATGTGGACTCGGTTATGGATCAAACATTTTAGGTGTAGATCAAGACATTGGGGGAGATGTATAAAAACCGGTGTAGAAGAAGAGTGGTGCAGTTGCCCATAGCAACCAATCAGATTGCTTCTATTATATTTATAAAGGCCTCTGAAAAAATGAAAGTAGCAGTCTGGTTGCTATGGGCAACTGCACGACTATTTCTCTACACAGGTTTTGATAAATCTTCCTCATTGTACCTATACAAGTGGTGAAGTAGAAGGGCAGGAGATGCTGGGCAGAAAATTGTAGATCTCCTCTTCTAAGGCTGCATTCACATCTCGATTTTGCAATACGGTTCCCGTACCAGTTTTTTTTGTAAAAAAACGTATGTCTAAAAAAACCAGACTGAACCGTATACGGTTTGAAAATGGATGCCCGGTTGCATACGGTTTAAAAAGTTAAAAAGCGGATACGGTTTTATGTTTGTCTTTAATTAAATAAAGTTCTTCTTGTTCTATTTGTGGGAAGAACTTTCGGCGTGCACTGCGCATGTGCAAACTACAAAACCGTATTGTGCAAACCGAATGGAACGGTACGCATATACGGTTCAGTACAGTTCCCATAGACCACCATTTAAAAAAATATGTATACGGGTTGTATCCGGTTTTTCACCCGGACATAAAACCGTAGTAGACTACGGTTTTGTGTGCGGGAAAAAAACAGATAATACCTTAAATTATGCAAAACGTACGCAACTGGATGCTACGTTTGGCATACGGTTTTCAATGACATGTCTATACATACGGTTTGCAGTACGGTTCCACGCAGTTTTTACACTGAAACCGGATATGGGAACCGTATTGCAAAAACGTGATGTGAATGCGCCCTAAGACTGGGTTCACACCACGTTTTTTGCAATACAGTTCCCGTATATGTTTTCAATTTGAAAACCGCACAGAACCGTATTGGAAACCATATGCATTGACTCTCCATTGAAAACTGTATGCCAAAAGATGCATCAGGTTGTGTCCACTTTGCATCCTGTACTGTTTTGTCAGTTTTTTTTCCCCATACTCAAAACCGTAGTCTACCGCAGTTTTTGGTCCGGGTGAAAAGCCGTATTGAAACTTATAAGTTTTTTTTAACATGGGAGTCAATGGGAACCATACAGAACCGTATGTGCGTACGGTTCCATTCGGTTTTCACCATACGGTTTTTGACTTTGCACAGTTTTTTCTTGGAATTTTTCAATGAAACAAGTGAAACTTTATTCATAATGGAATGAAAAGTTAAAACATATAAGTCCTTTTTGTTATCAAAACCTCATACGGGAACTTTATTGCAAAAATGTGGTGTGGTTTGTAAAGGTTTGAGGTCCTAATATTCCAGTATATCATATACACTGAATGTGTCCTTTTAATACCTGTAATTTATTCCTGCATAGGGTTAGACACACATATTTCTTCACATGTTGACATGTTTGAGAGTTACAGCGCACAGAGAGTTAGTCAATGGACTGTGTATTATAAAGTTAATGTTTTCAGGAAAAGCGCGGTGTATTCGTCAGGATCGCATTAATATACAATCCCTATGTAGACAATGAAATCCAGCACACCTCTAATTGTATATATGGCCATGTAGCACAAGTCATTTATACCTATGGTCACACACACGTACATTACCTATGGTCACACACACTGTTAAAGGGGTACTCCGGTGGAAACATTTTTTATTTATTTTTTTTTTTTAATCAACTGGTGCCAGAAAGTTAAACAGATTTGTAAATTACTTCTATTTAAAAAAAAAAAAATCTTAATCCTTCCAGTACTTATTAGCTGCTGAATACTACAGAGGAAATTATTTTCTTCTTGGAACACAGAGCTCTCTGCTGACATCACGACCACAGTGCTCTCTGCTGACATCTCTGTCCATTTTAAGAACTGTCCAGAGTATGAGAAAATCCCCATAGCAAACATATGCTGCTTTGGACAGTTCCTAGAATGGACAGAGATGTCAGCAGAGAGCACTGTGCTCGTGATGTCAGCAGAGAGCACTGTGTTCAAAAAAGAAAAGAATTTCCTCTGTAGTATTTAGCAGCTAATAAGTACTGGAAGGATTAAGATTTTTTAATAGAAGTAATTTACAAATCTGTTCAACTTTCTGGCACCAGTTGATTTAAAGAAAAAAAGTTTTCCACCGGAGTACCCCTTTAAGTGTCACCTCCCCAAGTTACTGGAGAGCTTGAAGTGGCTAGATCTGGCAAAGCTTCTCCAGGGCCTAACACAGTGTTTCCCAACCAGGGTGCCTCCAGCTGTGGCAAAACTACAACTCCCAGAATGCCTGGACAGCCGTTGGCTGTCCCGGCATTCTGGGAGTTGTAGTTTTGTAATAACTGGAGGCACCCTAATTTGAAAACACTGGCTTAACACTTCCCTGGCTACACGACCTTCCAGCAGGCTGGAAGAGGGACCGGGCTCATATGTGACCAGGGTTATTCCATCTTTTCTCCTGGTCCCCAAGGATCTTTAGCTGTATGTCTGTGTATTTGTATTCTTGTACCACAGCACTACTACCTGACAGCTCTGCTGCAATGTCATCAAATGCCTGAATTATTTTATTTTGTCCTTTGTAACTTTGTTGATTTTATATATTTTGGTTTTCTTACAAAAAATGCCTTGTGGTCTGTGTCTATTTGCGACTGAACAGCGACATTAGCACAATACCAAACCTTGAATATTGGTGTGCTGCATGCATACTCACTCATCTTCATTTAGACTCCCTCTAGTCATGGTTCTGTAGCTTGGGGTAATGGGGGACAGTACTCCCCCTGTTCTCACTATCCCCGGTCCCAGGGCTCAGCCTTCCACCAATAATGTATTTATCTCCTCTCCTAACTATGATATGTACTGTTGGCTTTCTTTCTGTTGACTATCTTCAGAAATCCCATATGTACTAGCATAGTGCCATCTAATGGTGAATTACTTGCATAACAGTTTTTTTTTTTTTTCACAAAATAAGGATGCATCAGCTCTATCTTATTTTCTTATTGTTTAAAGGGGTACTCCGGTGGAGTTTTTTTTTTTTTTTTATCAACTGGTGCTAGAAAGTTAAACAGATTTGTAAATATCTTCTATTAGAAAATCTTAATCCTTCTAGTACTTATTAGCTGCTGAATATTACAGAGGAAATTATTTTATTATTGGAACACAGAGCTCTCTGCTGACATCATGACCACAGTGCTCTCGGCTGACATCTCTGTCCTTTTTAAGAACTGTCCAGAGTAGGAGAAAAAATCCCCATAGCAAACATATGCTGCTCTGGACAGTTCCTAAAAGGGACAGAGATGTCAGCAGAGAGCACTGTGGTCATGATGTCAGCAGAGAGCACTGTGGTCATGATGTCAGCAGAGAGCTCTGTGTTCCAATAATAAAAAAAATTCCTATGTAGTATTCAGCAGCTAATAAGTACTGGAAGGATTAAGATTTTTTAATAAAAGTCATTTACAAATCTGTTTAACTTAACAGATTTACAAATCTGTTTGATTTAAAAAAAAAAAAAACGTTTTCCACCGGAGTACCCCTTTAAGGATGAATACATACGTGTCAGATTTGCAGGAATTTCTGCACATGTGCTATTTTTCTGAAAAATCCCCATTGATGAATGAAACTGATTTCCACAAAATATCTGCAACAAATCTGTACGTGTGAATTTACCCCAAAACATAAAAAATTCAGAGGCAAACTCCAAAATCTTTGTGTATCAGTTACTTGTGACTTACCATTAGAGTATTTTACGCTGTGGATCTGCCGGTGACCCAACCCATAGCAATCCGCCAATCCGAGCAGCCATGCAGAGGCCTGTGAGTTGCCGAGTGCACTTGCAGTGTACTGAGACATGTCTGAGTACACTGCGCATGCACGCGGAGACTCATAGGGTCCCTGTGTGGCTGCTCAGAGTGGCGGATTGCCACTGGGAGCAGGCCAGTGAGTGGGGGAACAGCTGGAGGCACACTATGGGTCGGGTCACCGGTGGATCCACAGTGTAAAATACGCTGCGGATCCGTTATGTGTGACCCTACCCTAAAGGGGAATTCCAAATTAAAAATGTTCTCCCTGCCCACAGGATAGGGGATAGGTGTCAGATCACAGGGGAACGAACACTGGAACCCCCTTCTATCTTCAGAATGGGGCCTTGGGTCTTTGTTATGAGGCAAGTCGCACATGCACCCTGCCTCTCCATTTACAGAGCATTGTACTTGGCTATCTTCTGCAGCTCCTTAGACAGTGAATAGCGTTTTTCAATCAGACACCTATTCTTTAACTTGGAATACCCCTTTAAGGCATCCACTTGCATTAACTCTATAGAGATAATTTTTTTCAAGTGTTTTCATATTATGTGAAAAAGCCAAACACTCAACTTTGTGTCACTTAGCAAACAAATCTCATTATTGACAATTCTAGCGATAAATATTTTTGAGGGGCAAAAGTCACTGATGGCCTGTCCTCAAGATAGCTATTGGCATAGTCACATCACAATGTACAGCATTGACGGCTGTCATGCCCCCTCCCATAGACAAGAATGGAGGGGGCATGGCGTGACATCATAAGGGGGCCAGGTACTGAACCCAGAGATGGGACTCCCACGATCAGACATCTTATCCCCTATCCTTTGGATAGAGGATAAGATGTCTAAGGCTGGAATACCCCTTTAAGGGGTTAAATGATGGACATCTGCATGGTGCCTAATGTTTGTTATTGACTGTGTCGGCTGCTGATAGCAGACATCACTAAAGTGAGTGCAGCTTGTATGTATGACGTCAGTGTTTGGCATGGCACTTTAAGGCAATGGCAGCCATGCCGTACATTACCGCCAATTGTTGGGTATGGGTATTGTTGCCTATTTCTAAATGTTTGCCTAAAAACAGCTCAGGCAAGGTGTCTGCCCCTATAATAATGTACAAAAATGAAATAAAAAAATCAATTCAGAAAATAGAAACAGATTAGAAAAAAGGACTTGTGTAGTATCTCGCTCTTATCTGTATAGAGTAATCTAGGAGATACATTCCCGTTAAAGACAATAGAGGAAATAATTACACAGTATGCATTAATTAATAATTGCTTTTTCAATCTATTTCAATAGATGTTGAAGTGGATCTACCATCAATTCTACAAAACTAAAAATGCCTGCATTGTTCAGTGCTGAAGCGGGCAATGGAGGCCGCAGATGGCGTATAGAATAAAACAGACATAACTCATTTCTACTGTTATACGATCTCGGAATAATTCCCTTTAGCCGGTAAACATGGCTGCCATAACTTTTTTTATTTGAATATATTTACATGAGGTAGAAGAGCTCAAAAGTAAAACAAAGTAAAAAAAAAAAAAAGCACAACACATTGATGGAAGCAGAGGTTCTCAAAATAGCTTTACATATTGGAGGAAATTTAGGTGGATTTTTGGTGGTAGGTAAAAAAATTTAGCAAATTTTTTTCAAAACTCATTTAGAGTATTTAAAAAAAACGAATAGTGTGGCATGGTCAGCTTTTGGCAGTGGCAACTGCAACTTTTTTTTTAATTTTTGCAAAATTTTTCCACAAACACTGAAATTTTTACGCAAAACTCATGTAGACCCAGACCACACTTAGAAACTTGTCTATATCTAAGCTACTTTGCTACTTACACGTTTTTTTAGCTCCCATAGGGGACTATTACTTGCAATCCTTTGATTGAATACACTGTTCAATGCTATGCCATAGCAAATCATTGATCAGTGTAATCTGTGCTCACTTGCTCCAGCCTGGATTTCACCCTGATTTCTCCCATTTTAGATGCAGCGATCAACTTCAATTCAGACCGGCGCTCTGCTGCGATTCCCGGTCATACGGATCTCCGGTGACACGTAAAATAAGAGGGATCAGGGCAGTCCAAGACACCCCCGATCCCCGTGAAGGGATAGGAGTGAGGTCAGAAGCGACTGACCAATAGCAGATCGGGGGCGGGGGGGGTTATAGTTCGGTTCCCCCACTCTGCCCACCCACGATAGTAAGGGCAGAGCGGGGGAACCGTGATGTGACCGGCGGTCACTACTTACCGGCAGCGGGCGGCGATGACGTGCGGCTCCCTGGTGCAGACTACAGAAGCCGGTGAGTTGTTGCTTAGCAACATCTGGAGGGCTACAGTTTGGAGACCACTATACAGTGGTCTCTAAACTGTAGCCCTCCAGATGTTGCAAAACTACAACTCCCAGCATGCACGAACAGCAAACCGCTGTCTCACCATTTTGGGAGTTGTAGTTGCTTACCTCAAGCTGTTGCATAACTACATCTCCCAGCATGCCCTTCGGCGATCAGTACATGCTGGGAGTTGTAGTTTTGCAATAGCTGGAGGCACACTGGTTGGAAAATACTGAGTTAGGTAACAGAACCTAACTGAAGGTTTTCCAACCAGTGTGCCTCCAGCTGTTGCAAAAGTACAACTCCCAGCATACACAGTCTGTCAGTGCATGCTGGGAGTTGTAGTTTTGCAACATCTGGAGGTTTGACCTCCCCCCCTCCCCATTCACACGGGTGGGCTTACAGTGGGTTTCCTGCTTCAAGTTTGAGCTGCAGCGAATTTTTCGCCACTGCGCAAACTCCTAGCGGAAAACTCACCGTAAACCCCGCCGGTGTGAATGTACTGTAAAAACACTACACTACACAAAATAAATGGTAAAACACTACATATACACCCCCTTACTGTCCCTCCCCCAATAAAAATGAAAAATGTGTTGTACGGCAGTGTTTCCAAAACGGAGCCTCCAGCTGTTGCAAAACAACAACTCCCAGCATTTTCGGATAGCCACTGAATGTCCAGGCATGCTGGGAGTTTAGCAGAAGCTGGAGGCACCCTGTTTGGGAACCACTGGCGTAGAATACCCCTGTGTCCACCCCTATGCAATCCCTAATTTAGTCCTCAATGTGCATGGTGCTCTCTCACTTCGGAGCCCTGTCGTATTTCAAGGAAACAGTTTAGGGCCACATATGGGGTATTTCTGTAATCGGGAGCAATTGCGTTACATATTTTGTGGGGCTTTTTCTCCTTTTACCTCTTATGAAAAGGTAAAGTTGGGGTCCACACCAGCATGTTATCAGCATGTCTACACCAGCATAAACATTTTTACACTAACACGCTGGTGTTGCCCCATACTTTTTATTTTCACAAGCGGTTAAAGGAAAAAAAAGATTCCCAAAATTTGTAACATTAATTCTCCTGAGTATGGAAATACCCTATAGGTGGGTGTAAAATGCTATGCGGGTGCACAACAGGGCTCAGGATTGAGAGCGCACAATGTACATTTGAGTTGGTGATTTGCACAGGGGCTGATGTTACAGTGGCTCTGACATAAACGCAAAAAAAAAATACCCACATGTGACCCCATTTTGGAAACTACACCCCTCATGGAACGTAACAAGCGGTATAGTGAGTCTTAACACCCCACAGGTGTTTGAGGTATTTCCGTTAAAGTTGGATGGTAAAATGAAAAAAAAAATTTTTTAACTAAAATGCTGGTGTTACCCTAAATTTTTCATTTTCAAAAGGGAAAATAGGAAAAAGCCCCCCAAAATTTGTAACCCCATTTCTTCTGAGTAAGAATATACCCCATATGTGGATGTAAAGTTCTCTGTGGGCAAACTACAATGCTCAGAAGAGGAGTGCCGTTGGGCTTTTGGAGAAAAAATTTGTTCAGAATTGAGGGTCATGTGTGTTCCATGTGCTCCATTGGGGGACACAGACCGTAGGTGTATGCTGCTGTCTCTAGGAGGTATGACACTATGGCAACAAAGAAGTCTGCTCCTCCCAGCAGGATATACCCGCCTCCAGGCCCTGAGGTAATCAGTTTACGCTTAGTGTCTGAAGGAGCTGGACATGGTCTGGATTTCTCCAGACCAGGTCTTATGTTTTATTATTTTCCTAGTTAGGGAATGTGTTAGTTTTTTATTCAATTTTCTTTCATGTTTTCAGGTGGGGACTCAGGAATTGCAGCTCACTGTTTCCCCATTGCGAGTAAGGGGGCACAGACATTGCGTATATGCGCTGTTCACCCCCTCTCGCCCTCCCTCGCCTCGCTCGCACATGGTAGCCCGGCATGATGCAGGTGATAAAAGTTGGCTGAAGACTTCATAGGAAGACTTCATGAGGTAAGTTCTTCTGACTGAGGTGAGTATATTTCCCTTCCTCCTTAGGTGCAAATTTGCAACAGCTGGAGACCCTCAGTTTTTGGCCCACTTTTCTCATGGGTCTAATGGGGCTGGCCTGGACAGGGGGTCCTTTATTACTGGGGGAGCAGTGGCAGTTTGGATGGGGCACAACCCTCTACACTTTATTCATATATACTGTGTGTGTGTGTGTGTGTGTGTGTGTGTGTGTGTGTGTGTGTGTGTGTGTGTGGAACGTCTGTGTGTGTGTTTTTACATTGAAGCAGCTGACAGCCGCGGCATTCTCCATGCGGGCGCTCTGAGCGCCGGCTTACTTTCATTTTCGGCAGCGGCTGCTGCCGGCGGCGTTTAGTCCGCTCAGTTCCCCACGAGCGCACATGCATTCGCATGTGCGCTCTGGGCAAGGAGTGGGTGCCATTACAGACCTCTTGTTAACGCTTTAGCTCCGCCCACCCAGGGCTGCCGAAGCTTCTCTGGGAGCGAACTGTACACCAATCAGCGCTGTGCGCGCGATTGGTGGCAGGGGCCAATCAGCGGTGCCCCCTGCTCCTAACACGCCCCTCACTTGCTATTGGCCGGCATTTCTCCTTGACAGCCTGCAGGCCACCACGGGTTCGAGTCCCAGAGTGGGACAGAGTGTTAGTGTTGTGGTTTAATTTATTAAATAGGCCCATTGTGGTCTATGGGGATCTCAAGGCATGTGAAACAGTAAGATAAGCAGACTGTATCAACAACACAGTGAAATGGAACACAGTCTTGGGTGAGAGAGGCCCAGAACGGCCTCCCTCTAAACAGTTAACTGGAGTATTAGCCACTCCTTTACTCTGTCAATACTGTAACTCCAAACTGTCTGGTTTTGATGAACCACTTGTTGTGCCTGCTCCACTGCTCCCCCAGACCCCCTGCTACTCTACAACGCTTGTTCTTCCCGACCCAGTGGGTTCGGCCACCCCTCCAGCCTGGGTTCCCTCCCTCTCCCAGTCTATATCCGACTTGGCTCAGGTCTCCCGTTATGTGGTGGCTGCCTTGGAGAGGCCCTCCCTACACCGGCCCTCCGGAGGGTCCCGCTCTCCCCCTATTCTGAAGCTCTCGCAGCATCATAGGGGTGTGTCATCTGACTCATCCCCCGAGTCTTCTGGCAGGCATGGGCGCTCCCCTCGCAGGCATCGCCCCGTTACTCCGACCTGTAGCAAGCGTCGCTCCTCTAGAGAATGCTCCCAGGGTCGCCGCTCTGGCTCTCCAGACCCGCGTACCAGGTCAGTCTCTCTCTTCCAGGGCCGCCTCACACGTTCCCATTCACCTGGAGAACTTGTGGAAGAAGTTTCTGATTCAGCCTCCGACTCAGAGGACAGCACGGATGTGCCTACTGTGGTGTACTCATTGGTTGCGGCCATAAAAGACACCTTCCAGCTAAAGGACCCAGGAACTTCGGACGTGGTCCAGAAGTTTCCTTTCATCGTGCCCAACCTCTTCCAGGGCTGCCTCACCTCGTTCCCATTCACCTGGAGAACTTGTGGATGAGGTTTCTGACTCGGCCTCCGACTCAGAGGACCGCACGGATGTGCCTGATGTGGTGTACTCAGTGGTTGCGGCCATAAGAGACACCTTCCATTTAAAGGACCCAGGAACTTCGGACGTGGCTCCAGAAGTCTCCTTCTCTGTGCCCGACCGGCACTCAAGACTTTCAGCTCTCACGCTGAATTTTATGCCCTGTGGGTATCCGCCTGAAGTCACCCTGACAAAAAGTTTCAGGAAACGAAGAAGGTTCAAGCGCGGTATTCCTTCGCCAAGGACCTCATTGCTCGGTGGACCTCCTCTCCAACTGTGGATCCGTCGGTCTTCCGCTTCTCTAAGGCGCCTACCGGGCCATTGGCTGATGCGGCTGCCTTCAACAATCCAGCGGACATGAAGGTGGATATTTTGTCAATCTCTGCCCTTGAGGCAGCAGTTTTTTCCTGCTTTTGCTTCTGCCTGGGTGTCAAAGGCCCTTTTTAGTATGGTCTTCCAACTCCACCAGGGTAGTCTTCAACATCCCTCCGGAGGATTTATTTAATCTAGCTCTCCGATGCTCTGCAGCCAGTGATTTTTCTGTGTTCTGCTTCCATGTGCAGCCACTGTGCTGCCTTTACCACAAGCTACCTGGTAGCCACCGTCCCTTCATGTGGCTTTAAGCCTGGAATGCGGACGCCACCTTCAGGAAGTGAGGCGACGGGCGGAAAAAGAGTTCTTTATTACCTCTGGTAAGACTCACACAACTGCTTTCCATCGTAAGTTCTCCTTCCAGTTCTGCAGACCTTTGGTACCAACAAAGGGTACCAACAAAGGGTCCAGCCTGGAGCCTTCATGGGAAGAGGGCTCCTCTTTCCGATCCCATTCCTCCCGGAGGTCGGCTATCCGTTCCGGCCGTTTGGCGGCCCCATCAAGCACTCGTAGGCCTTCCTCGGCCTGAAGGGTTGCCCCCACCCGCCGACCTCTCTCGGGTGGTTGGTCGCCTCTTACCCTCCGTGATGCCTGGACATGTAGCTTCAGGGGAACATTTTCGAGGTTTATTCCAACCTCTCTGTGGTCTCCAAGAAAGGCGTTTCTGTTCGCCCAGTCTTGGTTCTCGAGTATCTCAGCCAGCGTCTTGCGTTCTCATCCCGAATGGAGTCTCTCCGTTCGGTGCTGGCGTCCATGGTTCAAGGGGAGTTTTCGTTCCTCGGTGGACATCAAGGATGCCTGCCTCCACTTCTCATTGTTTCCTGGTCATCAGCAGTTCCTCCGCTCTGCAGTTCCGGACTGTCATTTTCTATTGTGGCTATCCATTTCGGTCTGGCCACGTCTCTGCGGACCTTTTACCAAAGTCCTGGCGCCTGTGGTAGCCTTTTTTACGGACACAACAGTTGTTTCCGTGATTCCTTATTTGGACTACCTCCTGATCTGAGCTCCAGCCAGGACCCAGATCCTGGAGAGTCTTAGTCTCAACCTCCAGACCTTGTCTCACTTCGGTTGGATGGTCATTTGGGACAAGCCCAACCGCTCTCCTGGGGCTCCAGTTTGATGAGGCCTCTGCCTGCTTTCGACTCCGCTGATTCTTTTCAAGAGTCTTATGCCTTCGGCTCCCTGCTCCAGTTTCCATATGCTTTTGCATGGATGTCCTGGGTCGATTGGCGGCGGCCGTGGAGGCCGTGCCATTTGCCCAGTTTCATCACCGACCTCTTCAACTGGTGATTTTCTTCCGGTGTGACAGGTTTCCATTGTCTCTTGGCCGCAAGATCGTCCTCTCTCGTCAGTCTTGTTGGTCCCTTCTATGGTGGCTTCGTTTACCCCCTCATTTTTTTCGGGGGTGTTCCTTCCTGTCCTTCCCTGCCAGTCTGTGAGACTGGGGAGGTGTTTTCAGGGACCGCCCGGTCTGGGGTCTTGGCCCCCCGAGAAACTTTTTCCCCTTCAACATTTTGGGGCCTAGGGCAATTCTTTCTTTGCTTGCTTCTTGGGAATTTCCCTCCTGGACGGAACTAAGTTTTCCGGCCATCTCAGTTATCTTCAGTCTGGCCGTCCCTGGGATGTGATCTTCTCGGCCGGTCCTCAGTCGTCCAAAGCACTGGTCCCTACATCCAGGGGTGTTTGCTGTGATCTGCAACCCCTAGAGCGCTCCAGGCATGGACCTCTGCTTGTCCCGCCACAACCGAATCGTTCCTCTCTCTTGGTCGAGCCTTGCCCTACCTTGTCTATTTGGTGGTCTGGCTTTGCCCTACCTTATTTGTTTCCTCCCTTTCTTCTCTTTTCGGGGTCTTGAGGAAACTCTCAGTGGGACGTTTCTGCCATTCGAGTGGCCCAGCCTGGGCCCGGCGGGCGTGGTACATCTTCATGGTCAGGCTCCTGGATGACTTAACGTTGCGCCTTCCTTATCGTCCAGACCTCCTATCTCAGGTCTCCTGTGCCACCCCTATTACCGTCTCTGCTTTGACGGCGGGGCAGTCGAGACTGCGGTTTTGAGAGCCGCGGTTTCTCTTCCCAAGTCATTCGCATCATGCTCAAGGCTCATAAGTCCTCCTCCGTACCTGGATGTCTTATTTTAGTTGGTGTGAAGCTCAGGTCTTGTGTCCTGTTACCTTTTCGGTTTCCCGTCTTCTCTCTTTCTTGCAGTCGGGATTGGAACTGGGGTTCTCTCTCAGTTCCCTTAAGGGTGAGGTTTTGGCCCTTTCTTTCTTTTCCAGCGTCCTCTGGCTTCTAATTCTCATGTCCAGACCTTCCATCAAGGAGTGGCGCATGCTGCTCCTCCTTATCGGTCACCTTCTCCCCCTTGGGACTTGAATCTGGTTCTGGGGGTACTCCAAGGTGAACCTTTTGAACCCCTTGGGGAGGTGTCCCTGCGCCTCCTTTCTTGGAAAGTGGCATTTTCTTGTTGTTATCTCCTCCATTCGGAGAGTGTCTGAATTGGCAGCTCTCTCCTGCCTTTCTCCGTTTCTGGTGCTTCACCAGGACAAGGTTGTCTTCCGGCTAGATCCTTCCTTTTTGCCTAAGGTTGTTTCGGCCTTTCATCTCAATGAGGACATTGTTCTTTCGTCCTTTTATCCCTCTCCTTCTCATTCTAGGGAGCATTTACTCCACAAACTGGATGTGGTTTGGGCTGTTATTACCTCTCTATCTCTTCTTCGTTTCGTCAGTTCGATTCCTTTTTCGTCCTTACGGAAGGTCGTCGTAAGGGACAACCTGCTTCCAAGGCTACCACTTCTCGGTGGATCCGGTCTGCCATTTCGAAAGCCTATCGCTGTAGGGGGAAGATTCCTCCCTTCAGGGTTGTGGCTCATTCTACCCGTTTCTGTTGGGGCATCCTGGGCTCTCCAGAACAAAGCCTTGGCCTTGCAGATTTGCAAGGCGGTTACTTGGTCGTCTTTGCACACCTCCTCGAGGGTTCTACCGGGTTCATACCTTCGCATCGGCTGATGCTAGTCTGGGCCGTAGACTGCTGCAGGCGGCAGTGGATCAGCCGTCTGCCCGACTGATTATCTGCCCACCCAAGGGACGGCTTTGGTACGTCCCACGGTCTGTGTCCCCCAATGGAGCCAATAGAGAAAAGGAGATTTTTTAACACTTACCGTAAAATCTCTTTCTCGAAGGATCCATTAAGTGACACAGCTCCCGCCCTTTTGGGTTTCTCTTTGGTTTTCTGTCCGAGGGTGTGTTCAGTTATATATTTTCGTCTGATTCTCGGACAGTTCGTGTTTTTTCCTTGACCTGTCGGTCCTCTCCTATTTCTCTGTTACTAAAACTGATTACCTCAGGGCCTGGAGGCGGGTATATCCTGCACGGAGGAGCCGACTTCTTTGTTGCCATAGTGTCATACCTCCTAGAGACAGCTGCATACACCCACGGTCTGTGTCCTCCAATGGATCCTTCGAGAATGAGATTTTAGGGTAAATGTTAAAAAATCTCCTTTTTTCATTTGCACAGCCCACTGTTCCAAAGATCTGTCAAACACCAATGGGGTGTAAATACTCACTGCACCCCTTATTAAATTCTGTGAGGGGTGTAGTTTCCAAAATGGGGTCACATGTGGGGGGTCCACTGTTCTGGCACCACGTGGGGCTTTGTAAACACACATGGCCGGGACTTGTATTCCAACCAAATTCCCTCTCCAAAAGCTCAATGGCGCTCCTTCTCTTCTGAGCATTGTAGTGCGCCAGAAGAGCACTTGATGTCCACACATGGGGTATTTCCATACTCAGAAGAGATGGGTTTACAAATTTTGGGGGGCATTTTCTCCTATTACCCCTTGTAAACTGCATTTTTGTGAAAACATTTTTTTCATTTACACATCCGACTTTAATGAAACACCTGTGTAGTGTTAAGGCTCACTGGACCCCTAGTTACGTTCCTTGTGGGGTGTAGTTTCCAAAATAGTGTGCCATGTTGTTTGTAAAAATTAAAAAACTTAGTCTACAAGAGCATGTAAGTTCTCCTTCACTTGCTATTCCTGTGAAACACCTAAAGGGTTAACACACTTTCCGAATGTCATTTTGAATACTTTGAGGGGTGCAGTTTTTACAATGGGGTCATTTATGGGGTATTTCTAATATGAAGGCCCTTCAAATCCACTTCAAAACTGAACTGGTCCCTGAAAAATTCCGATTTTGAAAATGTTGTGGAAAATTGGAAAATTGCTGCTGAACTTTGAAACCCTCTGATGTCTTCCAGAAAAAGTAAAAAAAAATGTAACATTTTAAATTTTTCAACAAATTTTGGAATTTGATGCACAGAAATGATGCACATATTGACGAAAATTTACCACTAACATAAAGTAGAATATGTCACAAAAAAACTATCTTGGAATCAGAATGAAAAGTAAAAGCATCCCAGAGTTATTAATGCTTAAAGTGACAGTGGTCAGATGTGCAAAAATGCTCCTGTCCTTAAGGTGAAAATGGGCTGAGTTAAGGGGTTAAATGGTGATGTGAACAGCCCCCTAGTAGGATAACACAGAGGGTTAATCTGTTATAAAAAAAAATAATGTGTATACAGTTAATATCTTTGACTGTGCAGTGAGTCTTGCCCTGTTAATAAACTGTTGGGTGAGTTCCCACACTTTGTTTTCCAGGACTTGACCCCTGGTTCACATGTGCATATTTTTGCTGCAGATTTGCTGCTGCAAATTTTGCTGCCATTGACTTTAATAGGCAGCAAAATCTGCTGAAGTAAATCTGCAGCAGAAAATACGCATGTGTGAACACACCCTAAGGGTCTATTCATATGTACAGTATACTGCGCAGATTTGATGCACAGGATTTCAAGCTGTGTTCAGTTTACATTGAAATCCACAGCAGAAAATTCTGCGCGTCAAATCTGCACGTCAAATCTGCACAGAATACTTTACGCGTGGATAGACCATAAGGGTACGTTCACACGTGCGGATTTTCGCAACATATTTCGATGCGGATCTGCCGCTGAAGGACCTCCTATATGCTGCCTTTACATGTGCCTGCTCGGAGCGGCAATACGCCGCTCCAAGCAGACACACTGCGATGTGCGAGTACACCGCGCCACGCATGCGCGGTGTACTCGCACACATCGCGCCCACTCCCCCTGCTCAATGAACTAGGCCGAGAGCTGCCGCGATATGCGAGTATACTGCGCATGCGCGCGGTGACGCGCACTTCGTAGTGTGTCTGCTCGGAGCTGCGTATTGCCGCTCCAAGCAGGCACATGTAAAGCCAGCATATAGAGGTCATTCAGCGGCGAATACGCTGCGAAAATCCGCACATGTGAACGTACCCTAAGGGTGCGTTCGCATGTGCGTATTTTCGCTGCAGATTTACTGCTGCAGATTTTGCTGTCCATTGGCTTCAAAGGATAGCAAAATCTGCTAAATCACAACTGCAGCAGATCTTCAGCAAAAAATTTACACATGAACGTACCCTGAGAATAAACAGTTTCCCCCTTGCACAAGTTGCCTTTTTTTGGGTAAGGAGAAAAAAATGTTTTGGCGGAAGATTTTTAAATGGAAATTGAAGCAGTAACTGATGCCTAAAGCAAAAATAAAGGTGTGAGCCTTCATTTAAAATATAGTATGTTGTATGATAGGAGTGCTGTATAGAGCAGTCAGGTGAATATTTCTAGTAGTCACAGGAGGATGCTATTGAGGAGCATGTAAATACACTATGTCGCTTTACCTTCTCCACTGCAGCTATATTTGTTTCCTGTGGAGGAGACAAAGTGAAATGCATGTCAAATGCTCCTCGATAGGACACCATGTTATGGAAGGGAGATCCAGCCAGCTGCCAAGGAAATATGGGGGTAGATCAAAGGGTGGGGGAAAGCTTTATAATAAAGCATGATGGAGAAGAATAAAGGCATCATATATGAGTAAGTTACATATTATCAGAGATACCATGTTTATCTCAAAAACACCCCTTTAAATGGCCCCTAACCTATTAACAAACTTTGCATGAATCAATAGTACAAATATAAGGATCTTTATAATATATCATACTAGAGAAAAATGTGTTATATCTCACCAAAGTGCTGCATTTACAGCTAAGGCAAGTTCACACTCATTCAGAGTCCATCTGTTTTTTGCTTTTTTGTGTCGAATGGACTGTGAATGGGTTGGAGCACAAATGACACCAACAGATCCCATTAACTTCATTAAGCAAAGAACAAAAATAGGACATGAAGTTTTTTTTTCTCCACTCAACTCCTGTCCTTCCAATGGACTGACTGACAAAGCTTCCTTACAGTGCTAAAAAAAAATAGCTGACTGCTTAATCTAAAAAGTTTGTTGAAAGGGTAATGAATATTGAAAGGGGTTGTCTGTTGGATTAGATTGAATGGAAAAATAATGAACTGAACTGCCAAAAACTCCACACTACTGCTATTCCAATGATGTGGACCTTGCTCTCGATACATAAGAAATGCATGCTCAGTCGACCGGGATAAAAGCAGGATGATATGAGTAGCAGGCACCAGTCAAAATGGCATCGATAAGGGATTGGTGGCAGGTGAGTATATATATTTTTTCACATAACCCGAGATTAAAAATAATTCTTCAGACAACCCCTTTAAGGTGCAATAAATATTAGGAAATGTCAATATATGTGGGTCATCTGACATGCCTTAATCTTTGATCCTGCAGGAGATAAATAATCTATCATTATCATTAGATTTTATTCCAAAAAAAAGTATAATGATGGATGAGCAGTCAAATAGAGTAGAATGCCGCTAGCACAGCCATATAGAAACATAGGCAGAGAATGTGGCGCTCCTGCTATTTATATTGTATGCGATACTTTTTATGCATTTTAAAAGCATTATCCAGTCAGCACACTGCCAACAATTAATACATGTAACAATATTGCCGATTCTCTTGAAATTGATTTGCTCAATTAAACATAAAAAGGAAGTTCAAATCCACTGGGATTTCTTCTGCTGAGATATTCGCTCTTGTGATTCACTAAGCATAGCAATTATATGTAACGTTATTATACATGAAAACAAATCAAAGCTCTGAAACCACAGAGACACCACCAGTTTCTGTGCTCCATGATAATTTAGGAAGCCCTTTGAGAAACATTGGGTCCATTTTCCATTTCATATTTGTAAAAGTAAAAAACTGATATAGATCCTCACAAAGGGACCAATCATAGCATTCTCAAAGGAAAGCAACAACTGCTTCTGGGTTCAAGGCAGCACAAATCAATATAAACTGAAAAGGATTTACCTAGAATGTAATATATCCATATAATAGTAAATCAGAATATAGTACACCAGAAGCCACAGGTTGGTAAATGTGTTATATTTATTAGCATAAAGACCCACTGGCTATTTTATTGGGTACACCTTTTCAATTAATTGGTAACAAAAAAAGCTAATCAGCCAATTAAATGTAGATGTGGTCAAGACAAATACTGAGCATCAGAATGGGGGAGAAAGGTGATTAAGGTGACTTTGAACATGGCATGGCTGTTGACTGTTCTGAGAAATTCAGAAACTGCTGATCCACTGGCATTTTCATGCACTGTCATCTATAGCGTTTACAGAGAATGGTCCAAAAAGATCAAGTGAGCTGCAATTGTGGTAATAAAAATTCCTTGTTCATGTCAGAGGAGAATGGGCAGAATGTTCGAGATGACAGAAAGGCAACAGTAACTGAAATATATATATATAGATAGAGAGAGAGAGAGAGAGAGAGAGAGAGAGAGAGAGAGAGGGAAGGAGGGAGGGAGGGAGATAAAACACCTTTTGAGCTATGTATTACTTACCCACTCTGCTTTTAGCCCTCATAAAGATTGGGGAGTTTCTTTCGGGTATGCACAAAGATTTTTACATTTGCAAAGCTTTGTGCCTAAAGTGCATGCTTTGTATAACTCTAATGCAGCCATATCAACCTATATTGTGCAGATACACAAGAAATACAATAATAAAATGGCCAAAGAGAAATCGTTTTGCATATAAATAATAATTTAGCACCTTGTATTGATTGTCAGTGTGCATGGAAATGCTCCTCTTCAGAAAAAGCTGCAGGCTGTATAGATCTTGCAGGTGTTCAGCTCATACAGTTAAAAGCTGAATTATACATGGCACTGAGGTGCAGCTGGAAGATAATCCCCCCCCCCCCCCACCTCCTCTTTCCCTCAGAAAAAATAGTCCAAAAGAGCAAATTGCCTAATTCCTAGGACCAAAAATACTTGGTTCCCAGGATTTGTTTGCAAAATTAAATAGACAGAGACCCCTAGTGGCCATTTTTTTAACCATTTTTTCACATCTTTAACAAATAGGTTTTGAGTATATTAGGAAAATGCTTTGTTTTTAAGGAAGTATTATAAGATAAAAATAGTTTCTGATGACAGTGACACTTTATAGAAAAACTAATGACTGCCACAAATGCATTACATGACAAAGTATTAAATTCCAACCTGAAACCTGTTATTTCTATGCATCTTACAACTTTAAATAAATCAAGTTGAAAAGCAAAAAGATGTCACTGAATGTGAGCAGCGCTTCATAAGGTCTATTTCTGTGTTAAAGGAGATCTGTAGTGTAACTTTTTTATAAAGTAACAGAACAGACTCTAACACACCTTCCAACGTTCCCCCTGTTGCGCCGATGTCAGAGTCCCGGTCCTCAGGTGCCAGATTTCTTCCTGCTTCCTCGGGACGAACGGTCATACTGCGCTCAGTGTATTGCCGGCTGCAACTATGTCCCGCCTCGGCCAGTGATAGGCTGAGTGCACTGTCATGTAAGAGCCTGGGCCCCGCCTTCTCTCTGTTGTCCAGGACATTGCTGTGGCCGGCGATACGCTGAATCATCGTCCCCAGGAAGCAGACCGGGACACTGATTGTAGGAAGGTGAGTTAAAGTTTGTTTTGTTACTTTTTGCAGCCCAGGCACAGGGGATTATAAAAAATTTACACTACAGATCTCCTTTAGGAGGGTTACACTACCGATGTGTCCACGAAAAACTAGATAAAAAGTTGAAGAACCTTTTACATGATACCTAGAGTAAAATGGCACAATCCCTGAAGGGGATAACAAAGAATATGAAAGCAATAAAATCCCCTTCATGTTTTATTGAAAAATTTATATGTGGGGGGAAAATAGCCCCTAGAAGCAGAGTTTCCAATGAAAGCTTGACATTGCTATGCTAAGATATATGTGTGTGTATATGTGTGTATATATATATATATATATATATATATATATATATATATATATATACTCCAAGTGAGTGTTTTAGGAAATATCTGTGGGCACTATTCTTTGTGTACTGTTATATTTCTGGGTTTCCTTGCTATGTACATGTGTCTGTGCTTTGTCTTTGAGCCTGAGAAAGAAAACCCAAGTACGGTTTCGTTTTCCTTGGTAACTGTTGCCATAGGAACATAATGGGAACAGAGTGGCACATACATTTTGTGTGTGTGTTTGTGCGTACATAAATATATATTTATATACTTCTTTTTATCTATGGGTGTGATGAATTGTAAGTTCCGTAGCTTTATTAAAGCTCTTAACCTGCAGAAGAGGAGAATTGTGATTTGTAAGAGCTTTACATAATTAGATTTCTATTTCAGTCATTACTATATATATTAAATTATCCTGAATGAATGTTAATGCTATGAACACTTACATTCACTAACAGACATCTTGTAAGAAGGACTACATTTAGACACAGCAAGATGGTGTATGTAAAGCCTGCAGATGCTCCATTGCACAGAACACCATTGTAAATGCACTGTGCAGTACAACTGTAGGCATACAGATTAAGTTTAAAGTGGTATTCCCATCATTTCATCTTATCCTCATCTGACAGTAGAAGTGCTCACAAGCAAATGTTGCCAGCTTTTCCCCTAAAAGTTTCAGTTACTAGGGGTCTCACTTTCACTGAATTTGCTGTTCCTTGCCTGTTGTTAGGCTCAGTCCGTCTCTATTAACAGAGACACCGAGATGGATTACAGAAAAGGGGGGTTGGGCAATGTTTATTAATGGCTGCTCCAGTCTGCTTATACAGCCAGTGCCTCAGCGCTAAACTATTGCCTCTGCAGCTGCAAGTAAGTCAGCCCCTGCTTTATTTTGATCGAATAGTTTCATGCATTGTTACATTTATCTACAATCATGTATCTGTTATTATTTGTCAGTGTTAGTGTTATAAAGGGTTTTCATTTTCTAATATGACTCTTTGTGTTCTGGATAGAATGTAGCTTATCTTCTGGATCATCATGCTGAAAAGGAATTACACCCTGTTCCAAATTATTATGCAAATTCTATTTAAGTGTCACAAAGATTAAATATTTAGTTTTTCAGTTTAACTCATGGATGGCCTTGTGTCTCAGGGCTCTTTTGATCACTGAAAACAATCTCGGACACCTGTGATAATTAGATTGCCAGGTGAGCCCAATTTAAGGAAAAACTACTTAAAGTGGGTGTTCTACATTATTAAGCAGAACACCATTTTCAAGCAATATGGGGAAGAAAAAGGATCTCTCAGTTGCCAAAAAGAGTGAAATAGTTAAATGCCTTGGACGAGGTATGAAAACATTAGATATATCACGAAAACTTAAGCATGATCATCGCACTATTAAGAGATTTGTTTCTGATTCAGAGCACAGATGGGTTTGTGCAGATGAAGGCACATTGAGGAAGATTTCAGCCAGATCCATGCAGCGGATCAAGAGAGCAGCTGCCTCTGGAGTCCCACGGACATTAAGGTGTAGAGTCCTCCAGAGTCTTGAAACTGTGCATAAACCTTCTATTCAGCCACCACTAACCAATGCTCACAAGAAGAAACGGCTGCATTGGGCAGAAAAATACATGAAGACTAATTTTCAAACAGTCCTGTTCACTGATGAGTGCCGTGCAACCCTGGATAGTCCAGATGGATGGAGTAGTGGATGGTCGATGGATGGCCACCCTGTTCCAAGGCTGCGACCTCAGGAAGGCGTGGTGGAGTCATGTTTTGGGCCGGAATCATGGGAAGAGAGCTGGTCGGCCCCTTTAGGGTCCCCAAAGATGCAAAGATTACCTCTCTAAAGTATGTGGAGTTTCTGACTGAAGACTTTCTTCCCTGCTACTGAAGGAAGAACTATGCTTTCCATAATAAAATCTTCATGCATGACAATGCACAATCTCATGCTGCAAAGTATACCTCTGCATCAATGGCTGCTATGGGGATACAAGGAGAGAAAGTCATGGTGTGGCCTCCATCCTCCCCTGACCTCAATCCTATTGAGAACCTTTGGAGCTTCCTCAAGCAAAATATCTATGAGGGTGGGAGGCAGTTTACATCCAAACAGCAGCTCTGGGAGGCTATTCTGACAATTTACTAAAATTCAAGCAGAAACTGTCCAAAAACTGTCCAAAAAGTTCAATGGATGCAAGATTTGTGAAGCTGCTATCAAATAAGGGGTCCTATGTTAAAATGTAACGTGACCTGTTAAAATGTTTAAAAAGTTAAAATGTTGTTAAAAGTTTGATTGAAATAGCTTTTGATTTCAGTAAATATGCTGCAAACACAACAAATGACAATTTTCAGTTCTTTACAACCTATAAAGTGTTTTGAAACTTACTGTGCGTAATAATTTGGAACAGTGCATTGTAAGTTTTTTATGTTTAAAAAAAAATACTGTTATCATTAGGAGGTTTGTTTAAGAAAATTTGAATGGTACTCTTAATAGTTGATAATATGAGAATTATAAGCAACACACAGAAGCGAGCAGCAGGCACAACTACCCCTAAATTCCTAAGATCGCACTCTCAGCTGATAAAGCGAAAGCAAAAGACGCCCCGAGCTCAGGCTCCACAGTTCCCTTAAAAGTGCTGGCAGGCACTGTAACCCTTCGGGTTCCAAGTCCCTAGTGAATAGACATCTTCGTATAAAAACATGTGTAGAAAGCAGAGACGTCACTCACCGGGATACTGTGCCGATAATTCTTTATTTCTTTAAGGTGCAAAAACAGACATGGTGCACGGACGTTTCCAAGGACTCAGCTAATCAGAGTAAAACTGGGTGACAGCTGTTGCGCGTGCGCATTCACGCTTCTTCAGACCCTCAGAAGAAGCGTGAATGCGCACGCGCAACAGCTGTCACCCAGTTTTACTCTGATTAGCTGAGCCCTTGGAAACGTCCGTGCACCATGTCTGTTTTTGCACCTTAAAGAAATAAAGAATTATCGGCACAGTACCCCGGTGAGTGACGTCCCTGCTTTCTACACATGTTTTAATTTGAGAATTATGCTGACTGTTATTTGCATGAATTATTAAGGTAAATGAGAAAAATATAATTTGCATAATAATTTGAAACAGGGTGTAGTAATTATTGTGTGGCAATGGCATAATCGACATGGTGTGGGGGTGTTAGGTGGGCCTTGTTTAGTGGTATTATGGGTAGTATTGGTTTTTACATACCTAAGTTGTTAGTATTTGATTACATAATTTGGGCCCCCAGTTTTAATTTTATTAAGGGCCACACCTGCTGGAGACCATACCAAACTTTTAGCTTACAATTATATGTGGCACTCGGTGGTATTTTCACAGCTCAAAGAGCCATTGATCACCCTTGTGCCAGACAGCTGCATTATGCCAGCAGTCATAAGAGGCCAAACTTCTCTACCTCTGTGCTCCAAGACAGAGCACACAGCAGAGCAGACAGGGCCATATTGGGATACCAGGAGTGCCCTCCAGGACTTCTAGTCCACTAGGCTGAAGGCAGTGCGGGTCAGTAAGGGGCTTCGCGAGGGGGGGCAGACACAGGTCTGAGGGGAGGAGACAAAAATGGCGGTGCCCTGAAGCTCACACCTAGCAATGCTCCAGAGAGAGCGAAGCATGGGCACTGCACTGCAGGCAAGGGTTAACAAAGAGCCAAGGGGTATTACTGGAGAGGAGCTGGGGGTACCTACAGAAAGAAGGGCAAGCAGGAGATAGGGGGCATATTAAAGGGAACAGGGTCAGTAAATGTAAAGAGGAGGGATCTAACAGGAGGGACAGCAGGAGAGGAAGAGTCAGATTAAGAAGAATTGGAGAAGTCAAGAAGGAGGCAGAGAAGGACAAGTAGAGGAGGTGTATTTAAGAGTGCACCAGAAAAGAAGATGGGTCTATAAAGAGATACAGGAAAAGTGGAGGGGTCTATAAGAGGGGAGCAGATGAGTCTATATGGGGGATAGAATGGGACAGGAGAGTTTTTGTGGGGTGCAGGGAGAGCACCTATTAGAAGAGGCTCTAGAAGAGGGTTCATACAGAGGGAAGGATGGTGAATCTCTGGGAGATGGGTGACCAGATATTTATAGGGCTCACAGGTAAGAAGCCCCAGGACATGGGAAGGTTCTTCAAGGAAGGGTCATGGAGGAGTAGACATTCAGGGCATCGGTGCCTTAGGGGCACCCCATTTGTCAATATAAGGTCCTTTTAGGTCTTGTTTCTGTTTCTTCCCTTCTGCACCTCACAGCACCTTCAGACCGGACACGCAGTGGTTAGTACTCCTGTTACACTTCCTGGAATCAGGGTGACATCTTAGTCATCTGTCATCAGTATAGTGTGTGGTGGTCCAGTACGGGAGTTTTTACCCCGTACCCTTGCTGCCCTGTCAGGCAGCCTCCCCGCAGTGTCCCCTGGGCCCCCCCTGCATCTGTTCTACTGTAATTGTATGTTTTCCCCTGTATATTATCCCCTCTGTTATGTATATAAGAATTTTGTATCTTTAAGAAAGGTTAACATGTGATCACCAGTAGTCATGTGGGTTGTCATCTGATTGTTGATACCCAGGAGGTATCAGTGACCAGGTGACTTAAGGGTAACCAATGGGACCCCACCAGAGTCTCCCCCATAAAAGCCCTGGGAGGAGTCTCTTCTCTCTCTTAGTTCCTGAGTCTTTGCTGAGGTGCAGTCGAGCATAAGAGTGTGTCTGGAGTCATAGGAGGACTCAAGTCAAGTCTTCAGCCACAAGCTACAAGTCTACAAGTAAGCTAAAGTCACAGCTTAGTCGGTCTCCAGTCAAGTCAAGTCACTGTCATCTATTGTCAATGTGGCCTGCACTAAATTGTCCAAAACCAATGCAAGTCCCAGCAAACCCTTAAGGTTTCTGAAGTCACTGGTCACATCCGTGGGTCCGGCAACACTGTATAGACTGTACCATCTGTCACTCAGTAAATCTACCGTTGTCCGTAACTTGGCATCTGAGTCAGTATTGCCCCCATGCCAAGCCCAGGATCCAGCAGTATACCTTTGGGTGATATTGAGGATAAATATGGCATCACGAATACAAGGGTTAATGCCCTCAGCCCCTAGGGTAATTCCATCTGTCCTGCATCTCACCCCCATACCACAAGTGCATTTATGTAGATTTTAAGGATTCTGAGATCCTGTACTTTGCAGCATTTTATGTGAAGGCACCAATGATTAGAACGTATTTAAATTTGGTGCAAAAAGGGGTTAACAATAATACAGAAGCCACTGTAGTGACCTGTTATTTGACTTGGCACTGGTTATACCTGTATCCAGGCAGCTGCCCCCATTGATCATCTTCAGGTTGATAGCGTCAATGTATAAATCCCAGAAATGTGAGAATGTATTTGCTGTAACTTTATAGAGTGGCTTGCACAATGACACAATACTGTGGGGCTGGTATGCAATTATCTTTAGGGCTGGTTTTTATCCCAAGTCTGGTCCTGGAAGGAGGTAGAGGAGAGGTCATACTCTGGACTGACATAATGGGGTAACTATCTGAGGGACATGTCCACCTACTGGAGCCACCTAACTGCCTAATGGGGGGGGGGGGGGGCTGCCTACTCTTACTCAACCCACTTATCTACACACTCTACTCTGTGGGACACCAAGGGGGATTATTACTGTTTGGGGCACTAAAGGTCCTGGAATACTGTGTGGAGCCTAGTATGTTTGTATGGCACGTTCTGTAGAGATAAGTTGTGGCTACAAGGAAATCATCATGGTGTTCTGGGCTGGACGGAGAAGGAAAAGGAAAGTAAACTACTCTGATCAGAGAAGATGTCACCTGTCACTGTAATCTCTTATATGATCTGTAGTGTTAATGATATCTGTTATGGTGTGGTGGTATTATTTAAGCATTATTTAAAGGGATATTCCAGGATATTCATATTTGACTATGCTACAGAGGCTGTAAAGTTAGTGTAGCTCATAAAATAATGTCTGTACCTGTAAGTAATCTTTGCCCCAATGTTTATTTTTAACAGCATATAAAATATGTGTCGTCTCAGGTTTTCCCGGGTTGCAGTGCAGCCTGAGACATTACATCACTAGTCATGTGTTCAAAAGGAGCCTGTCTGCTTCAATGGGTGAAGCGACCGATAAGTGGGAGGGAGATCATTCTGCAGGGAGTTGTAGTTTTGCAACAGCTGGAGGCACTCTAGAAAACACTGGGAGGGAAAAAAGTGACCACACACTTACAAACAAGGGATCCTTACACTTGTAGTTGAAGGGAAGGATCTCCAACAAGAAATAGCCATTTTACTGAAAGAAAGCCACAGCGTTATAGTAGACTCACAACATAGCCATTTAACTCCAAGAAAAGAACAGATCCTTCCAAAGAATGTCTATTACTGTCTGGCAGGAAAGTACCAAAATCACCTTATGGTAGATAACCCCTTTAAGTGCATCATGGACTGCACTGTAATCACTTATATGGTCTATCTTGGTAATGATAGTGGTTGTGTTTAGTCTGTCATCTGAACGTAGGTGGCAGGCTGACAACATTTTTGCTGTATTCCAACAATTTTATATTATCCTTTATCCAGAGAATGGCTATAAAGACAGTCTCTAGAGAAAATGGTCTGTTTGACTCTTCCACTAGTCAACATATATTTCACTGACACTTCCTTAGATACATTGTGGGTTCCCCTTTAAATCAGTATTATTCACTGAAAGTATTGCTGGGAATTAAATGGTAAAACATTCCATTTTTATTGGTATGCCTTTCAAGTATTTAAACATTTTAAAAGCATTACTAATTGATTCACCACATTGATCTTTATCAACAAGTTATTCTGTTGCCATATCAATCACTTTGTTATAAAACAAAACACATCTCTTTGTGCCTATGTGATTGTTACATTTCTTCATACAATATAATGAACAGTTAAAAAAAATCCCAACACATCACAGTCTTCCCTATAAATATAGCAGAAACATGGACCCTTGGTAAATTATTATTAGAATAATAATATTATACCCTCAGCCATATTATTATCAGGGGTCCTGGTCAACAGCTTCAAAAAGTCAGGCAATATGGTAAATTATGCAATGCTTGCTGTGCATAGGACATTGATGTCAGACATGCCACTAAAGTATTCAAACTATTTAATGGGGTACTCCACCAAAAAACATCTTATCCCCTATCCAAAAGATAGGCGATAAGACATGAGATCGTGGGGGTCCTGCCGCTTGGAGCTTCTGTGTTCGTGATGTCATGCCACGCACCCTTATTAATATATATAGGAGGGAGTGTGACGGCTACCACGCCTCCTCCCATAGACATGAATGGAGGGGGCGTGGCGGCTATAGTCACTAGTTATCCGACACTGAGTGGAGTTCTTATTATATCAAAAACTAACTCTCCATGGACTCACCAGCCATATCATCCATGACAGTGTTTCCCATGCGCGGTCCTCAAGGAGATTGGGATAGGAGGTTGAGATAGGAGGCTGGGATAGATGGACTGGATAGGAGGATGAGATAGGAGGTCGAGATAGGAGGACAGGATAGGAGGTCGTGATAGGAGGAGGAGGTCGAGATAGGAGGACGAGATCAAGATAGGAGGACGGGATAGGAGGTTGAGATAGGAGGACGGGATAGGAAGTCGTGATAGGAGGACAGGATAGGAGGTCGGGATAGAAGATCAGTATAGGAGGTCAGGATAGGAGGTCGAGATAGGAGGACGGGATAGGAGGACGAGATAGGAGGTCGGGATAGGAGGTCGGGATAGGAGGACGGGATATGGGGATGGGATATGACAACAATGTACGAGGATGGGTTATTGTTACGCCAAGCGCTCCGGGTCCCTGCTCCTCCCCGGAGCGCTCACGGCGTCTCTCTCCCTGCAGCGCCCCGGTCAGTCCCGCTGACCGGGAGCGCTGCACTGACATGGCCGTCGGGGATGCGATTCGCACAGCGGGACGCGCCCGCTCGCGAATCGCATCCCAAGTCACTTACCCGTCCCGGTCCCCTGCTGTCATGTGCTGGCGCGCGCGGCTCCGCTCTCTAGGGCGCGTGCGCGCCAGCTCTCTGAGACTTAAAGGGCCAGTGCACCAATGATTGGTGCCTGGCCCAATTAGCTTAATTGGCTTCCACCTGCTCCCTGGCTATATCTGCTCACTGCCCCTGCACTCCCTTGCCGGATCTTGTTGCCTTGTGCCAGTGAAAGCGTTTAGTGTTGTCCAAAGCCTGTGTTACCTGAACTCCTGCTATCCATCTTGACTACGAACCTTGCCGCCTGCCCCGACCTTCTGCTACGTCTGACCTTGCCTCTGCCTAGTCCTTCGGTCCCACGCCTTCTCAGCAGTCAGCGAGGTTGAGCCGTTGCTAGTGGATACGACCTGGTTGCTACTGCCGCAGCAAGACCATCCCGCTTTGCGGCGGGCTCTGGTGAACACCAGTAGCCTCTTAGAACCGGTCCACCAGCACGGTCCACGCCAATCCCTCGCTGACACAGAGGATCCACTACCTGTAAGCCGAATCGTGACAGTAGATCCGGCCATGGATCCCGCTGAGGTGCCGCTGCCAAGTCTCGCTGACCTTCCCACGGTGGTCGCTCAGCAATCGCAGCAGATTGCCCAACAAGGACAGCAGCTGTCGCAGTTGACCACCATGTTACAGCAACTTCTGCCTCTGCTACAGCAGCAACCATCTCCTCCGCCAGCTCCTGCAACCCCTCCGCAGCGAGTGGCCGCTCCTAGCCTCCGCTTGTCCCTGCCGGACAAATTTGATGGGGACTCTAGACTCTGCCGTGGATTTTTGTCTCAATGTTCCCTGCATATGTGTTACGCCGAGCGCTCCGGGTCCCCGCTCCTCCCCGGAGCGCTCGCTACACTTCCCTCACTGCAGCGCCCCGGTCGGTTCCACGGACCCGGGGCGCTGCGTTACCACCTCCGGCCGGGATGCGATTCGCGATGCGGGTAGCGCCCGCTCGCGATGCGCACCCCGGCTCCCGTACCTTACTCGCTCCCCGTCAGTTCTGTCCCGGCGCGCGCGGCCCCGCTCCCTAGGGCGCGCGCGCGCCGGGTCTTTGCGATTTAAAGGGCCACTGCACCGCTGATTGGTGCAGTGGTTCCAATTAGTGTTTACACCTGTGCACTTCCCTATATCACCTCACTTCCCCTTCACTCCCTCGCCGGATCTTGTTGCCCTAGTGCCAGTGAAAGCGTTCCTTGTGTGTTCCTTGCCTGTGATTCCAGACCTTCTGCCGTTGCCCCTGACTACGATCCTTGCTGCCTGCCCCGACCTTCTGCTACGTCCGACCTTGCTTCTGTCTACTCCCTTGTACCGCGCCTTTCTTCAGCAGCCAGAGAGGTTGAGCCGTTGCTAGGGGATACGACCTGGTCACTACCGCCGCAGCAAGACCATCCCGCTTTGCGGCGGGCTCTGGTGAAAACCAGTAGTGACTTAGAACCGATCCTCTAGCACGGTCCACGCCAATCCCTCTCTGGCACAGAGGATCCACTATCTGCCAGCCGGCATCGTGACAGTAGATCCGGCCATGGATCCCGCTGAAGTTCCTCTGCCAGTTGTCGCTGACCTCACCACGGTGGTCGCCCAGCAGTCACAACAGATTGCGCAACAAGGCCAACAGCTGTCTCAACTGACTGTTATGCTACAACAGTTACTACCACAGCTCCAGCAATCATCTCCTCCGCCAGCTCCTGTACCTCCTCCGCAGCGAGTGGCCGCTTCTGGAATACGACTATCCTTGCCGGATAAATTTGATGGGGACTCTAAGTTTTGCCGTGGCTTTCTTTCCCAATGTTCATTACACTTGGAGATGATGTCGGACCAGTTCCCCACTGAAAGGTCTAAGGTGGCTTTCGTAGTCAGCCTGCTGTCTGGAAAAGCCCTGGCTTGGGCCACACCGCTCTGGGACCGCAATGACCCCGTCACTGCCTCTGTACACTCCTTCTTCTCGGAAATTCGAAGTGTCTTTGAGGAACCTGCCCGAGCCTCTTCTGCTGAGACTGCCCTGTTGAACCTGGTCCAGGGTAATTCTTCCGTTGGCGAGTATGCCGTACAGTTCCGTACCCTTGCTTCAGAATTATCCTGGAATAATGAGGCACTCTGCGCGACCTTTAAAAAAGGCCTATCCAGCAACATTAAAGATGTTCTGGCCGCACGAGAAATCCCTGCTAACCTACATGAACTCATCCATCTTGCCACTCGCATTGACATGCGTTTTTCCGAACGGCGTCAGGAGCTCCGCCAGGATATGGACTCTGTTCGCACGAGGCGTTTCTTCTCCCCGGCTCCTCTCTCCTCTGGTCCCCTGCAATCTGTTCCTGTGCCTCCCGCCGTGGAGGCTATGCAGGTCGACCGGTCTCGCCTGACACCCCAAGAGAGGACACGACGCCGCATGGAGAATCTCTGCCTGTACTGTGCTAGTACCGAACACTTCCTGAAGGATTGTCCTATCCGTCCTCCCCGCCTGGAAAGACGTCCGCTGACTCCGCACAAAGGTGAGACAGTCCTTGATGTCTACTCTGCTTCTCCACGTCTTACTGTGCCTGTGCGGATGTCTGCCTCTGCCTTCTCCTTCTCTGCTGTGGCCTTCTTGGACTCTGGATCTGCAGGAAATTTCATCTTAGCCTCTCTCGTCAACAGGTTCAACATCCCGGTGACCAGTCTCGCCAGACCCCTCTACATCAATTGTGTAAACAATGAAAGATTGGACTGTACTATACGTTTCCGCACGGAGCCCCTTCTAATGTGCATCGGATCTCATCACGAGAGGATTGAACTGTTGGTCCTCCCCAATTGCACTTCTGAAATCCTTCTTGGACTTCCCTGGCTTCAACTCCATTCCCCAATCCTGGATTGGTCCACTGGGGAGATCAAGAGTTGGGGGCCCTCTTGTTCCAAGGACTGCTTAAAACCGGTTCCCAGTAAACCTTGCCGTGTCCCTGTGCTTCCTCATGTAACCGGTCTCCCTAAGGCCTATATGGACTTTGCGGACGTTTTTTGCAAAAAACAAGCTGAGACTCTACCTCCTCACAGGCCTTATGATTGTCCCATTGACCTCCTCCCGGGCACTACTCCACCCCGGGGCAGAATCTATCCTCTGTCCGTCCCAGAGACTCTTGCCATGTCTGAATACGTCCAAGAAAATTTAAAAAAGGGCTTTATCCGTAAATCCTCCTCTCCTGCCGGAGCCGGATTTTTCTTTGTGTCCAAAAAAGATGGCTCTCTACGTCCTTGCATTGACTACCGCGGTCTTAATAAAATCACGGTTAAGAACCGCTACCCCCTACCCCTCATCTCTGAACTCTTTGATCGTCTCCAAGGTGCCCATATTTTTACCAAACTGGACTTAAGAGGTGCTTATAATCTCATCCGCATCAGAGAGGGGGATGAATGGAAAACGGCATTTAACACCAGAGATGGACACTTTGAGTATCTGGTCATGCCCTTTGGTCTATGCAACGCCCCTGCCGTCTTCCAAGACTTTGTTAATGAAATTTTTCGTGATCTACTATACTCCTGTGTTGTTGTATATCTGGACGATATCCTGATTTTTTCTGCCAATCTTGAAGAACACCGCCAGCATGTCCGTATGGTTCTTCAGAGACTTCGTGATAATCAACTCTATGCCAAAATAGAGAAATGTCTGTTTGAATGCCAATCTCTTCCTTTTCTAGGATACTTGGTCTCTGGCCAGGGACTACAAATGGACCCAGATAAACTCTCTGCCGTCTTAGATTGGCCACGCCCCTCCGGACTCCGTGCCATCCAACGTTTTTTGGGGTTCGCCAATTATTACAGGCAATTTATTCCACATTTTTCTACCATTGTGGCTCCTATTGTGGCTTTAACAAAAAAAAATGCCGATCCCAAGTCTTGGCCTCCTCAAGCGGAAGACGCCTTTAAACGACTCAAGTCTGCCTTTTCTTCGGCTCCCGTGCTCTCCAGACCTGACCCATCTAAACCCTTCCTATTGGAGGTTGATGCCTCCTCAGTGGGAGCTGGAGCTGTCCTTCTACAAAAAAACTCTTCCGGGCATGCTGTTACTTGTGGTTTTTTTTCCAGGACCTTCTCTCCGGCGGAGAGGAACTACTCCATCGGGGATCGAGAGCTTCTAGCCATTAAATTAGCACTTGAGGAATGGAGGCATCTGCTGGAGGGATCAAGATTTCCAGTTATTATTTACACCGATCACAAGAACCTCTCCTACCTCCAGTCTGCCCAACGGCTGAATCCTCGTCAGGCCAGGTGGTCTCTGTTCTTTGCCCGATTTAATTTTGAAATTCACTTTCGGCCTGCTGATAAAAACATTAGGGCCGATGCTCTCTCTCGTTCCTCAGATGCCTCTGAAATTGAACTCTCTCCTCAACACATCATTCCTCCTGACTGCCTGATTTCCACTTCTCCAGCCTCCATCAGGCAAACTCCTCCAGGAAAGACCTTTGTTTCTCCACGCCAACGCCTTGGGATCCTCAAATGGGGTCACTCCTCCCATCTCGCAGGTCATGCGGGCATCAAGAAATCTGTGCAACTCATCTCTCGCTTCTATTGGTGGCCGACTCTAGAGACTGATGTGGTGGACTTTGTGCGAGCCTGCACTATCTGTGCCCGGGATAAGACTCCTCGCCAGAAGCCCGCTGGTTTTCTTCATCCTCTACCTGTCCCCGAACAACCTTGGTCTCTGATTGGTATGGATTTTATTACTGACTTACCCCCATCCCATGGCAACACTGTTATTTGGGTGGTCGTTGATCGATTCTCCAAAATGGCACATTTCATCCCTCTTCCTGGTCTTCCTTCAGCGCCTCAGTTGGCTAAACAATTTTTTGTACACATTTTTCGTCTTCACGGGTTGCCTACACAGATCGTCTCGGATAGAGGCGTCCAATTTGTGTCTAAATTCTGGAGGGCTCTCTGTAAACAACTCAAGATTAAATTAAATTTTTCTTCTGCATACCATCCTCAATCCAATGGACAAGTAGAGAGAATTAACCAGATCTTGGGTGACTATTTACGACATTTTGTTTCCTCCCGCCAGGATGACTGGGCAGATCTTCTACCTTGGGCCGAATTCTCGTATAATTTCAGAATCTCTGAATCTTCCTCCAAATCTCCGTTTTTCGTGGTGTACGGCCGTCACCCTCTTCCCCCCCTCCCTACCCCCTTGCCCTCTGGTCTGCCCGCTGTGGATGAAATTTCTCGTGATCTTTCCACCATATGGAAAGAGACCCAAAATTCTCTCTTACAGGCTTCTTCTCGCATGAAGAGATTCGCAGATAAGAAAAGAAGAGCTCCTCCCATTTTTTCCCCTGGAGACAAGGTATGGCTCTCCGCTAAATATGTCCGTTTCCGTGTCCCGAGCTATAAGTTGGGACCACGCTATCTTGGTCCTTTTAAAGTTTTGTGTCAAATTAATCCTGTCTCTTACAAACTTCTTCTTCCTCCTTCTCTTCGTATCCCTAATGCCTTTCACGTCTCTCTTCTTAAACCTCTCATCCTCAACCGTTTTTCTCCTAAATCTGTTCCTCCCACTCCTGTTTCCGGCTCCTCGGACATCTTCTCTGTCAAAGAGATTTTGGCCTCTAAAAAGGTCAGGGGAAGAACTTTTTTTTTAGTGGATTGGGAGGGTTGTGGTCCAGAAGAGAGGTCCTGGGAACCTGAGGACAATATCCTGGACAAAAGTCTGATCCTCAGGTTCTCAGGCCCCAAGAAGAGGGGGAGACCCAAGGGGGGGGGTACTGTTACGCCGAGCGCTCCGGGTCCCCGCTCCTCCCCGGAGCGCTCGCTACACTTCCCTCACTGCAGCGCCCCGGTCGGTTCCACGGACCCGGGGCGCTGCGTTACCACCTCCGGCCGGGATGCGATTCGCGATGCGGGTAGCGCCCGCTCGCGATGCGCACCCCGGCTCCCGTACCTTACTCGCTCCCCGTCAGTTCTGTCCCGGCGCGCGCGGCCCCGCTCCCTAGGGCGCGCGCGCGCCGGGTCTTTGCGATTTAAAGGGCCACTGCACCGCTGATTGGTGCAGTGGTTCCAATTAGTGTTTACACCTGTGCACTTCCCTATATCACCTCACTTCCCCTTCACTCCCTCGCCGGATCTTGTTGCCCTAGTGCCAGTGAAAGCGTTCCTTGTGTGTTCCTTGCCTGTGATTCCAGACCTTCTGCCGTTGCCCCTGACTACGATCCTTGCTGCCTGCCCCGACCTTCTGCTACGTCCGACCTTGCTTCTGTCTACTCCCTTGTACCGCGCCTTTCTTCAGCAGCCAGAGAGGTTGAGCCGTTGCTAGGGGATACGACCTGGTCACTACCGCCGCAGCAAGACCATCCCGCTTTGCGGCGGGCTCTGGTGAAAACCAGTAGTGACTTAGAACCGATCCTCTAGCACGGTCCACGCCAATCCCTCTCTGGCACAGAGGATCCACTATCTGCCAGCCGGCATCGTGACAATATGGAGATGTTGTCGGACTTGTTTCCTACAGAACGGTCTAAGGTGGCGTTCGTAGTGAGCCTTCTTTCAGGAAAGGCCTTGTCTTGGGCCACACCGCTCTGGGACCGCAATGATCCTGCCACAGCCACAGTCCAGTCCTTCTTCGCTGAAGTCCGGAGTGTCTTCGAGGAACCAGCCCGAGCTTCTTCTGCCGAGACTGCCCTGCTGAACCTGGTCCAGGGTAATTCTTCAGTGGGCGAGTACGCCATCCAATTTCGTACTCTTGCTTCCGAATTATCATGGAATAATGAGGCTCTCTGCGCGACCTTTAAAAAAGGCCTATCCAGTAGCATCAAGGATGTGCTGGCCGCACGAGAGATTCCTGCCAACCTGCAAGAACTTATCCATTTGGCCACCCGCATTGACATGCGTTTTTCTGAGAGACATCAGGAGCTCCGCCAGGAAAAAGACTTAGATCTCTGGGCACCTCTCCCACAGCATCCTTTGCAGTCTACGCCTGGGCCTCCCGCCGAGGAGGCCATGCAAGTGGATCGGTCTCGCCTGACCCAGGAAGAGAGGAATCGCCGTAGGGAAGAAAATCTTTGTCTGTACTGTGCCAGTACCGAGCATTTCTTGGTGGATTGCCCTATTCGTCCTCCACGTCTGGGAAACGCACGCACGCACCCAGCTCACGTGGGTGTGGCGTCTCTTGGTTCAAAGTCTGCTTCTCCACGTCTCACTGTGCCCGTGCGGATTTCTCCTTCAGCCAACTCCTCCCTCTCAGCCGTGGCCTGCTTGGACTCTGGTGCCTCTGGGAATTTTATTTTGGAGTCTTTGGTGAATAAATTCTGCATCCCGGTGACCCGTCTCGTCAAGCCGCTCTACATTTCCGCGGTCAACGGAGTCAGATTGGATTGCACCGTGCGTTACCGCACAAAACCCCTCTTAATGTGCATTGGACCCCACCACGAAAGGATTGAGTTCTTCGTCCTTCCCAACTGTACCTCTGAGGTCCTCCTCGGTCTGCCATGGCTCCGGCTTCATTCTCCCACCCTTGACTGGACCACCGGGGAGATCAAGAACTGGGACTCTGCTTGCCATAGGAAGTGCCTCTCCCCCCCTCCCAGTCCCGTCAGGCAAGCCTCAGTGCCTCCTCATGGCCCCCGTCCTTGTGTCACCCTGCCCCGTGCCAAGCTTCACCCTCTGCCCTCCCTCCCCATTCCCACTCCTGCTGTACTGCCTGCCTTTGAGGAAACCCTCCATTCACTCCCGGTGTCCTCGTCCCAGGTAAAGCAGTTGTCGGACAAAAAAAGGGGGAGACCTAAGGGGGGGGGGGTACTGTTACGCCGAGCGCTCCGGGTCCCTTCTCCTCCCCGGAGCGCTCACGGCGTCTCTCTCCCTGCAGCGCCCCGGTCAGTCCCGCTGACCGGGAGCGCTGCACTGACATGGCCGTCGGGGATGCGATTCGCACAGCGGGACGCGCCCGCTCGCGAATCGCATCCCAAGTCACTTGCCCGTCCCGGTCCCCTGCTGTCATGTGCTGGCGCGCGCGGCTCCGCTCTCTAGGGCGCGCGCGCGCCAGCTCTCTGAGACTTAAAGGGCCAGTGCACCAATGATTGGTGCCAGGCACAATTAGCTTAATTGGCTTCCACCTGCTCCCTGGCTATATCTGCTCACTGCCCCTGCACTCCCTTGCCGGATCTTGTTGCATTGTGCCAGTGAAAGCGTTTAGTGTTGTCCAAAGCCTGTGTTACCTGAACTCCTGCTATCCATCTTGACTACGAACCTTGCCGCCTGCCCCGACCTTCTGCTACGTCTGACCTTGCCTCTGCCTAGTCCTTCGGTCCCACGCCTTCTCAGCAGTCAGCGAGGTTGAGCCGTTGCTAGTGGATACGACCTGGTTGCTACTGCCGCAGCAAGACCATCCCGCTTTGCGGCGGGCTCTGGTGAACACCAGTAGCCTCTTAGAACCGGTCCACCAGCACGGTCCACGCCAATCCCTCGCTGACACAGAGGATCCACTACCTGTAAGCCGAATCGTGACAGTTATGAAGTCAAAAGCTTCCTCCTTTGTTTATTTTCCTCCCCAACAAGGATTAGGAAGGAAAAACCGGGCAACGCCGGGTACTCAGCTAGTGAATTAATACAATTGTGCTCCACATCAAGATCATATATAATATAAAATCTTATATTGTCAGGATCCCTACCGATCTTGCCCAATGCATACAAGATGTCTGCTCCGGGCATACTCAAGGGCTCCATAACAGCTTATGTTAGCAGGACCCACTCTTTTATACTGTCCATTTCCTATTCTCATGATATGATGATAAAGTTTTGATGATATCGTATGATGAAATGTAACAATAATTTAAGGCACAAAGAGCTGTGTTTTGTTTTGTAACAAAGTAGTAGATATGGTAACAAAAGAACTTGCTGATAAAAATCAATGCAGTTAATGAATTCTAAATGCTTTATGAAATAACTGGATACTTGACTTTGTGTAAAATGTTTTATCATTTTAGATCCCAGTCATCCTTTCAATGATAACAAATAATTGTGCCAAATAAATATATCATTCTGAGGTCTGTATTTTTTTGTATAACTTATTAGTACTGGATTAAACTTCGCAATCCTTATTTTTCCCTAGTTTCCCTATTTCAAAAACATAATTGGTGCTGTCATCTTGTTCTGCCAGGCTTTCCCAGTGCAGTCAGTTCAGACCAAGAAATAGAATCAGGCAAAATCTTGTTTCAAATACCTTTTTTTTTTTACCGTAAATAAATCCAAATCTCTGTTCTGTTTGAATTCTTTATTTGAGGAATTTTCAGAAAAGTAGACACTGGAAGGAACCCCTACACAGAGGGGAAGAAAGGCAAACATACAATACTTGACCTCTACACAGAGGGGAAGGAAAAACAACAAACAATACACAACCACAACAAAGAGGAGAAGAAACAATAATAATAACATAATAAGCAGTCTTCAAAAAGAAAGAAGTAAATAAAACACATATAAAACATACATTATTAATTAAAGGCCTAGGGATGGGTCAGAGAATATAGGTTGGGGTAAAGCGAGAAATAGACAAATAACGTAGAAGAATAAAGTAGGATAGTAGGATAATATATATAACAGTCCATATAAAGCAGCACATCCAGACAAAAGAGGGTGGGTGCAGGCACACTAGAACTTCCTTGTTCCAGTTCTTCTTGATAGGAAATAGATATAGTCAGCACTCCAAATTAGTGTAGAAAAAGAATTGTGTTTTTATTCCATGAAAACTGCATCATGGAATAAAAACAGTTCTTTTTCTACACAAATTTGGTTTGCTGCCTATATCCATTTCCTATATATATATATATATATATATATATATCCACTTGGGGATGCAGGGCATACAGGTACGCCCCCGTTCCCAAGTCCTTAATGACTCAGGGCTAACCTGTACGTCCTGAGTCCCGTTACCAGCGTTTAAAGCGTTCTCACGAGCGGAGAACGTTTTAAACCCAGTGGGTCCTGACTGCTATCAGCAGCCAGGACCCAGGGTTTATGCCGGGCATCACCAATCGGGCCGATGCACGGCATTAAACGTTTAAACGGTTGTTCGCGGTGTCTAAAATGAAAGTGAAAGAATCCCGGCAGCTCAGCAGAGCTGATCGGGACTATCGTGACGAAATTGCGATGTCCTGACCAGCTGAGAGGACAGCAAGAGGGCACTTCGCCATCAGATCAGTGCTCTATTGCTCCAAGCCTGCCGTGCAGGCTAGAGCAGCAGAGCACCGATAACACTGATCAATGCTCTGCTATGGCATAGCATTGATCAGTATATGCAATCAGAAGGGGCTAAAAAAATTTTGTAAAAAGTTAGTAAATGGGAATAAGCCCATCCCCTAATAAAAGTTAGAATCCCCCCCCCCATTTCCCATTTTTTAATAACATAATGTAATAAATAATAAAAAAAAATCATATGTGGTACCACTGCGTGCTTAAATGTCCAAACTATTAAAATGTAAGGGTAGCTAAACCGCATGGTCGATGGCGTACCCATAAAAAAAAAAAAAAGTCCAAAATTGAGAATTTTTGGTCACTTCATATAACATAAAAATATTAATAAAAAGCGATCAAAAAGTCCCATCAAAACAAAAATGATACAAATAAAAACTGCAAACCACGACGCAAAAAATGAGCCCTCATATAGCCCCATATGCAGAAAAACAAAATAAAACCTACATAAATTGGGTATCCTTGTAACCATATGGACCTACAGAATAAAGATAATGTGTCATTTTTACCAAAAATTGCACTGCGTAGAAACGGAAACTAAAAAGTAGCAAAATGGTGTTTGTTTGTTTGTTTATTTTTTTGTGTGCAAAATTATATATATATATATATATATATATATATATATATATATATATATACACTGCATCAAAATCAATTTGTAGTCTGCAGAATCAAAAAAAATTGGCCAGTGAAACTCTGGTCTGACAAAGTCGGTCATGGCAATTATGTAGCTGAGCCATGAGGTTCTCAATGCATCGAGGTTTTTCTATCTTTATCCACAGTTGGAAGGACAAAGGATTTGGGTCTTTTCAAAGGGCCAGTACACAAGCTCTAGCCGCATTGACCAGTTGCATAGCAAATGACCCTCAGTAGCTCATAATAGGTATCTAAATTAGCTGTAGCTGAAAAGAAGTGGGCAAAAAGGGATGGAAACAATGCAGTCTCATTAGCACCCAGATATAATTTTGTAACCTGCCTCCTTGAAGGGATTTGAAATCATGGAGCCACGTGCAAGTTGAGTTTTTCTCTTTAGGAGTCCAATGAAAAGATTTCAGATCCATCTCCTAGTTTGGTTGGAATGTGGGGGAGACTGATGGCAACAATGCAGTCTCATTAGCACCCAGATATAATTTTGTAACCTGCCTCCTTGAAGGGATTTGAGATTATGGAGCCACGTGCAAGTTGAGTTTTTCTCTTTAGAAGTCCAATGAAAAGATTTCAGATCCATCTCCTAGTATGGAATGTGGGGGAGACTGATCTGGTGGTAAACCCAACATGGCATAAGTCAGGGTTGTCAACCGGTGGTACATGTACCCCTAGGCTGGTTGTGCGGGGTTACCACTGGTTGTGCGGGGTTACCCAATGCGCTGACCAATACCGGCCATGCATTGGCCATTATTGGTCAGCGCATTGCGGGGAATGGCCGCGGCAGCTCTCAGTAAAGTATCGCAGCCGCAGCTCTGTCCGCGGTTACTTTACGGGAGCTGTGTGGTTGCTGGGGAGATGTGTAAAGTCCACTGATGGCGCGCGGAGGTGCGGCACAGCGCAGGAGAACTTCACCATTCTGTGCGGCGCCGAACGGGACTCTGGGAACGAGACTCTGGGAGCGGTACCCAAACAAGCCAGGTAATAAATAGACAATGTTATGCAGTGGTCGGCCAAGGTAACTTAGGGCAGCAGATAGAAGACGCATAAGCTTGTTTCCCTTCAAAATCGAAAACTCTCCAGCATTGCCATCAGCTTAGAACTGGGAGAATCCAAGTATACTCATCTATTATTTCAAGAAGTCTGGAAAGAAGTTGTCGTCATGGAAGAATTGCGGCCAAAAAGCCCATACCTACCACCTGGAAACAAGTCCAAGTGACTCAACATAGAACAAAACATAGAAACTGAGGTGCTTTAGATTGATGCTGCAAATTTTGAAATATTTGGCTGTAACAGAAGGAACTTTGTTTGCTGAAGGGCTACAGAGCAGTGTTTAGTTTGCAAATTTTGATTTAGTTTTAGTCATATTCTAGTCATCTAAACTGTTTTAGTTTAAGTCTTGTTTTACTCGACTAAATCTACAGCAGAATAACATTAAATAAAATCTATCTGGTTTAGTTTAACACAAATTCTAGAGCAATAGAGCAAACTGCTTATACATTCCTGAAGTAAATGGCTATTACCATGTTATTACTTCTGTTATTAAGGTCTGAACGTTGAATACAGATAAAATAATTTGTTCTGATGGGATTTCTTCCCAAATCTTCTCTATCTAACATTTTAGTCTAGTTTTGGTCCGTTCACCAAAATGTCAATACATTTTTAACTATAGTTTCAGTCATCATAGTTTGTATGTTGACAGGATGTCCCATGTCCCCCTAATCCAGCTGCCTATGCTATGCCATCTCCACCATCCCCATTATCATCATCAAGACAGGTCAGTCACATTGTTATGGGTTTTGGGGACTATATAAAGGAGGAGTCGTAGCTAGCTCCTTTTTTGCCTGAGGCAAGGACAGAAAATTAAAACACCATCCCCCCCCTCCCCCCCCCCCAAAAAAAAAACTATATATCTAACAAATAAAGAATATAGACATAGATACACCCCTCATTGGTACACTGTCCCTCGATATTACTTTGTCATATAAATGTTAACCCATAGATACATCAGCCCCGCCCCAAAATAATTTATATATAGCAGCATATCTGCAAAGACCGATAATGCAAATTACTGATATTTCTCGCATTAGTGACCATATAGAAGTAGATACTAGTATTATATAGGAGCTCTGCACTCACAGGTGACGTCTTCTTTGCTCGCAGATGTTCTCTTTCTCTTTTCTTCTTCATAAAACTCAGATGGCCATGATGGCTTCGCTTAACTTAAACTTTTCTCTTCTGTCCCTGCTAATGTACCATACCTATATATTTAGTAATAATTTTCCCACTGTGCCCCCAGGCAGTTATACTGCCCCCTGTGGTAATATCGTCTACTGTGTCCCCATGGACTAATAATGTCCCCCTGTAGCAGTAGTAATAATAATAATAATGCCACCCTGTGCCCAATCTAGTAATAATCCAACTATAGTGCCCCCATGTAATAATTATGCCCCCTGTGTCCCCATATAGTAATAATGTCCTCTAGAGGTAATAATACCACTTGTGCACCTGTAGTAATAATGCCTCCCTCCCCGCTCTCGTACAGTAATAATGTGTGCCCCTATGTATAAATAATGACCCCCGTGCTCCTATATACAAAATAACACTCTCCTGTGCCCCATACACAAATAAAACCTTTCTTTGCCCCAATGTAAAAATGTCCCCATGTAGTAGTAATGCCCCTGTGCCCCCATGTATTAATAATGCTCTATTTTAGACCCAAAAAAAAGGCGCTAACACTCTAAAGTCTTTGTTCCCATGCTGAATAGAGAAGCATTCTCTTCAGGCCTACAACCTGTAAGCCGCAAGGATGGAATCCAAAAGTAGACATGTTGACATCATATCATTGAACCAGCCTGTGCAGCCATCACATACTGGCGGCCTATAGCTATGACTGAATAGTAGGCGACAGCTCCTGCTCCACTATTCTACTGCAAAAAACGATGGCAACCCGGTGGTAGTGATGTTTCTCACCGATGCTGCGCCCTCTCACAGTGTCACTGCTGCTGTGCCTTCTTGTAACAGTGTTTGAGGCCTCACTCACCTAGCCCTTTCTACGGCCCTGAGGAAGGGGATAGGTGTCTGTATTTTGTCAATAGTCTGATCTAAGGGTGCTCCCCTTAGAAGGGTACCCCAATCTTATAAAGTGATAGCACTGTATATGTTACGCCGAGCGCTCCGGGTCCCTGCTCCTCCCCGGAGCGCTCGCGGCGTTCTCCTCTCTGCAGCGCCCCGATCAGACCCGCTGACTGGGAGCGCTGCACTGACATTCACGTTGGGGATGCGATTCGCATAGCGGGACGCGCCCGCTCGCGAATCGCATCCCAAGCCACTTACCCGTCCCGGTCCCTGGCTGTCACGTTCTGGCGCGCGCGGCTCCGCTCTCTAGGGCGCGCGCCAGCTCTCTAAGATTTAAAGGGCCAGTGCACCAGTGATTGGTGCCTGGCCCAATCAGTCCAATTAGCTTCCACCTGCTCCCTGTCCATATAAACTCACTTCCCCTGCACTTCCTGGCCGGATCTTGTTGCCTTGTGCCAGAGAAAGCGTTTAGTGTTGTCCAAAGCCTGTGTTTCCAGACCTTCTGCTATTGCTATTGACTACGAACCTTGCCACCTGCCCCGACCTTCTGCTACGTCTGACCTTGCCTCTGCCTAGTCCTTCGGTCCCACGCCTTCTCAGCAGTCAGCGAGGTTGAGCCGTTGCCGATGGATACGACCTGGTTGCTACCGCCGCAGCAAGACCATCCCGCTTTGCGGCGGGCTCTGGTGAAAACCAGTAGCAACCTAGAACCGGTCCACCGACACGGTCCACGCCAATTCCTCGCTGACACAGAGGATCCACATCCAGCTAGCCGAATCCTAACAGTATATCACTAGGATATGCCATCACTTTATGATCAGTAGATGTCCTTTCTCTAGTGCCACCATCTTGAGAGTCAGAGGGGCCACCACACTGAATGGGGTCACTACAGTTCTCTGGACATAGTAAATCTTAGAGTTCATAGAAAAAGGAAAAATTGTCCGCTCACAGCGTGTCTCCTGTATCGGATGGGCTAGGTGCTCTGGGCGTAGCTGCCGTAGCTCGATGAGATACAAAGGGAAACTTCTCCCTCCAGTCCACTTCTGTATGATAAAACTTGAAAGCTTTATTGATCCATATTAAAAACAGATGAAAAAATTGGGGGAAGAATAAAATGTGTAACAAATAACTGATGCGTTTTGGGATAGAAACCCTTTTTCAAGGCATGAAGTGAACAGTATGAAAACCTGATCTTATACTGAATTTCAGGACGATCCGCCCCCAATCACATTTCTGGGAACTCACACAGCTGAGAGTTAACCCTCAATGTACCTCATGATGCACCAGTACAAACCGTTAGAAAAAACATACATGTGCAGATAAATACTTGCAATACAAAATGTCATGATAAATATCAGCAAAAAAGCAGGAAAATGCAGAGAAAAAAAGAAAAAAGGAATATAGCAAAATCAGGGACACATTCATAAAAATACATAATATCTGTGCGGTTATTCATACCTACAGGTGCGCGTGTCCCCAATTTAACAATTCAAAAAGCTTCTCTAGCTAATAATTTCCTCTTCCAGTCACCTCCTCGAGGTGGTCGGGTTACCCTCTCAATCGGATAACCACCAGGGAAGAACCACTCCCTGCATGACATTTCATGACATGTCTTAGCGCACAGGTCTGAACTGTGTCCACGGCCCATGTGCCAGCCAGGTGCTCAGAAATTCGCCTCTTCAATTTCCTCGTGGTAGAGCCCACATACTGGACCTGAAAGTCTGTGCAATTAATACTGTAGACCACATGGTCTATTTCGCAAGACAGGTATGTATGCAAAAGATGTCTCTCTTTAGTATGATACAATATTATCTCCTGAGTTTTGGCCATACAGTGGGGATCAAAAGTTTGGGCACCCCAGGTAAAAATGTGTATTAATGAGCATAAAGAAGCCAAGGAAAGAAGGAAAAATCTCCAAAAGGCATCAAATTACAGATTAGACAAGCTTACAATATGTCAACAAAAGTTAGATTTAATTTTCATCATTTACACTTTCAAAATAACAGAAAAAAAAATGGTGTCTGCAAAAGTTTTGGCACCCTGCAGAATTTATAGCATGCACTGCCCCCTTTGCAAAGCTGAGACCTGCCAGTGTTATGGATTGTTCTCAATCATCATCTGGGAAGACCAGGTGATGTGAATCTCAAAGGTTTTAAATGCCCAGACTCATCTGACCATGCCCCAACAATTAGCACCATGGGTTCTTCTAAGCAGTTGTCTAGAAATATGAAACTGAAAATAGTTCACAAAGCTGGAGAAGGCTATAAGAAGATAGCAAAACATTTTCAGATGTCAATATCCTCTGTTCGGAATGTAATTAAGAAATGGCAGTCATCAGGAACAGTGGAAGTTAAAGCAAGATCTGGAAGACCAAGAAAAATATCAGACAGAACAGCTCGCAGGATTGTGAGAAAAACAATTCAAAACCGACGTTTGACTGTACAATCCCTCCAGAAAGATCTGGCAGACACTGGAGTTGTGGTGCACTATTCCACTATAAAGAGATACTTGTACAAATATGATCTTCATGGAAGAGTCATCAGAAGAAAACCTCTTCTACGTCCTCACCACAAAAATCAGCGTTTGAACTTTGCAAATAAACATATAGACAAGCCTGATGCATTTTGGAAGCAAGTTCTGTGGACCGAAGAGGTTAAAATTTAACTTTTTGGCCGGAATGAGCAAAGGTACGTTTGGAAAAGAAGGGGAACATAATTTAATGAAAAGAACCTCTGCCCAACTGTTAAGCATGGGGGTGGATTAATCATGCTTTGAGGTTGTATTGCAGCCAGTGGCACAGGGAACATCTCACGAGTAGAAGGAAAAATGGATTCACTAAAATTTTAGCAAATTTTGGATGCTAACTTGATGCCATCTGAGAAAAAGCTGAAGTTAAAGAGAGGATGGCTTCTACAAATGGATAATGATCCTAAACACACCTCGAAATCCACGGGGGATTACATCAAGAGGCGTAAACTGAAGGTTTTGCCATGGCCTTCACAATCCCCTGACCTAAACATAATTGTAAATCTATGGGTAGACCTTAAAAGAGCAGTGTGTGACAGACAGCCCAGAAATCTCAAAGAACTGGAAGACTTTTGTAAGGTAGAATGGGCAAAGATGCCTCAAACAAGAATTGAAAGCCTCTTGGCTGGCTACAAAAATCATTTACAAGCTGTGATAGTTGCCAAAGGGGGCAATACAAGATATTAACTCTGCAGGGTGCCCAAACTTTTGCAGACGCCATTTTTTTGTTTTCTGTTATTTTGAAAGTGTAAATGATGGAAATAAAATCTAATTTTTGTTGACATATTATAAGAATGTCTAATTTGTAATTTGATGCCTTTTTGGAGATTTTTCCATCTTTCCCAAACTTTTAATCCCCACTGTATGTTTACAGGATGGGCATCAATTTTTACCACATTGAATACTACCCTTGTATGCCAACCATGTAGATTCTCTGTTAAATACCGGATTCCTGACAAAAAAGCTTGGTGATATTAGATTCCCTATGGTGGTGTTCTTTTTTGCCACAAATTTACAACCAGATGTTAGAATGTCATTTAAGAAATGATCTTGCTTGAGAATGGAGATATTGTTTTTGATAATATTTTTTATCTGGTTGTATTGTTTAGAAAAGTAATATGCAAGAAGATTAAAATAGAGACAAGGCAACTCACCAAAACTGACGACTGTAGAGCAGTGGTTTATTGGGATATCCAAGCAAAAAATCACAAGTCTATGCAGACAGGCTATCGTGGAGGTGAGGGAGAGTGGAACAGGTGCGGGGACAAGGTAACGTCCATTTCACGTCAAATGACCGTTTCACATCAACGTCCGTTTCACGTCAAATGACGCTTCTTCCGGCCTCCGGCCGGAAGAAGCGTCATTTGATGTGAAACGGACGTTGCCTTGTCCCCGCACCTGTTCCACTCTCCCTCACCTCCACGATAGCCTGTCTGCATGGACTTGTGACTTTTGCTTGTATATCTCAATAAACCCCTGCTCTACAGTCATCAGTTTTGGTGAGTTGCCTTGTCTCTATTTTGATCTTCTTGCATATTACCTAACTATTATAGACATTGAGCACCACGCTGACCTGTGTTAGGCTGGGTTCACACCACGTTTTGTTAAATACGGCTCCTGTATACGGTTGGGAGGAGGGGGGGCGGTGCTTAATCGCGGCGCCCGCACTCAGCCGTATTCGGGAACCGTATTTAATGTATGTCTATGAGCCGACCGGAGTGAACCGCAGCCTCCAGTCGGCTTCGTTTTCGGCCGTATGCGGTTTCTCGACCGTAGGCAAAAACGCGGTCGACCACTTTTTTGCCTGCGGTCGGGAAACAGCATACGGCCGAAAACAAAGCCGACCGGAGGCTGCAGTTCACTCCGGTCGGCTCATAGACATGCATTAAATACGGTTCCCGAATACGGCTGAGTGCGGGCGCCGCGATTAAGCCCCTCCTCCCAGCCGTATACGGGAACCGTATTTAACAAAACGTGGTGTGAACCCAGCCTAAAGCAGTGTTCTTCAACCTGCGGACCTCCAGATGTTGCAAAACTACAATTCCCAGCGTGCCCGGACAGCCAACGGCTGTCCGGGCATACTGGGAGTTGTAGTTTTGCAACATCTGGAGGTCCGCAGGTTGAAGACCACTGGTCTAAAGCATAGATCCCGAAGTCCGTGCGTAGAATTTATCTGTGTGCCTTTTGATAAATTAGGCGCACAATAGACCGGCTTTGGTCTATATTGATGTGGGACATAGACAGCTTTGATAAATCTCCCCCATGAGGTAGAAATGCCTTTCACTGCACTATAAAGTAGGTGCCAGCTGCGACATTCGCCTGACACGTTTTCTATCTGCACATTAGAAGGCTGACTTTGCACTGTGCCCACACACAAGCCGGTGACATATGAGGTGGGCAGCACAGGGTACCCGGGTACCGGGCAGCAGACGGTCCCCATAATAATAATAATGATAAGAACTCTGCTCCCCTCTACACCCCCAGCCGCCTGACACATTGTGCTGCCCGCAAATGTCGTGATTTCCTGGTTACTCTGTTACCATGACAACAGCTGCTAGCAGTGTAATGAATAGGAATCCGGCGACACATGCCAGCACATACAGCGCACGTGTGCCGCACACATAGAGGGGCACTACACCCCCGGGCACTGCCCCCCGAGTGTGCGGAGGGGAGTGAGGGAAGGGAACCCAGGCACCGGGGACACAGACAGAGCATCCCCTCCCTCTGGGGAAAGGGAACCCTATGTGTGGCTGCTGCGTGTGACAGGGACACATAGAGGTAACGTGGGGGGGAGGGGGAGAGAAGCCAGACTGGAGCTAGGTACAACACGGAGGAAGGAAGAAGGACAGGTGCAGACCCGCGCGCAGCCCAGAAGGTAAGAGGCACCGTGCAGGGACTCCTCTCTCCGTCACCGCTCAGGGACTCCCAGCTGCCCCCTGCACTGGTGGGTGGTGGGGCACTGTGTGAGGGGGAGCACCAACCAGCATCACCCCCAGACTACAGCACAGCCCGGGAGGCTGACATCTCCAGCAGCCAAATGTGGAGGAGGGAGCTGGAGGAAGGAGGAAGACAGACTGTCAGCTCGGTGTACCAGGCAACAAAACGCTGGCACCATTCTGTCTGCCCGTCTCCTGCAGAGCTCTGCTTCACCCCAGGTACCAGGGAACCCCTGCAAAGGGAGGGGCGACTGCAAGAGGGGTGATGTGTGGCTGGGCACCCCACCAGAGGTGAGTGGCATCTGGGTGATGGGGGGGATGTGGATGGAATGCCAGGCTAAAGCACTGCATGGAATGCTGCATTCACTACCTGGGTCTCCCTGTTGCTCCTCTGCCTGTGTCAGCTGTGCGGAGCTGTGTCTGTATAGGCAGTAGCCATGGATGTCCCCAGGGTACATTTATAAAGATATGCCTACATGAAAGGGTGACAGCTGGCATCCTGGGCACATGCTGCCCCTATTACAGGGCCCTCTATATACAGTCCTCTGCAGCTTCATGAATGTTATATACGCATTGCACACAGCCTTCCCACATTCTAGATGCATCGTGCAACTATGCAGAAGCTCCTTGTATGATGTATAATATCGTGAGTAATGGCTTTTATGTCTATGATATGATAGGACTGGGTGATGTGGATTATATCGCTGTTATATTGCAGACGCCTTCGCTTCTAACCATCCACAATCTTGTCTTCCCAGACAGCTGGGGTGCTGGGTTGGTTTTGCAGTTGTTTTTTTTAATTTTTATTATAGTTTTTAGACTTTTAACCTGAATTTAACACCTGCAATTTTGGATGCTTATTTTATTTTTTTTTAAGCCAAATTTTAAAGTCATGAAAAGCCCCAAATGGTACAAGGGAATCCGGAAGGAGATTATTTGCAGAGGATGGTTTGGTTGCCCTGTGAAATTGCTGTAAACATAGGACACTGTAGACCGAGATGGCAAAACCCACGGCCACGTGTCAAAGTGCGGCTGTGGGCAACGTGTCATCCGGTGAGTCATGTGACTGCAGTCTGATGGCCCCGGTGTCGTTTGTGTGATCGTGGCAAACATTGTTGGGCATCACCCACGTGCCACGGAAATTTAACAAGAATAGTGGCCAAAGGAAGAAAAAAAAACAATCTAAATTAGGAATTGGCTTCATACTTAGGCGGCTTTGCAATGGGCGTATTGTGGTCGATATTTTTCATCAGAATTTATATGCCAAGATCAAGGGGTGGAATATAAAGAGACATTAACTATTCTGGAACGATCTCTTCTGTATTTTGGACCCACTCGTGGCTTTGAAATACTGATGCAATATGATGTTGCATGAATGTGGCCTTATACAAGTAATATCTACTCTTTTCCTTGTTCAGTATATACTTTGAAAACCATTCAAGAATGAGTTACATGAGACTATTGGTCTAGATGGTTACAGTAAATGATTTGCTATAATGGTTGCAGTGGTAACTGGCCTAGTTGGGTTCACTATAGGACACTTATTTACTAACTGGCGCTTTATATGCCATCTAAAATAATGCAACGCATACGTTCGCCATAACCTGAATTCTACGCCAGCTCATAGCCACAAGAGCAGTGTTTCCCATCCAGGGTGCTTTCAGCTGTTGCAAAACTACAACTCCCAGCAGGGAGCATTTCTGATGTACATTTTAGTAAACCTGTTCGGTAGTGGGACACCACGCCATTTTCTGCTAAGTCCCACCCACTAACTTTAAACAGTGTGAGGAGCTACACAAAAATGACAAAAATTGGGGTAATTTCCTAGTTTGAATATGCAGATTGGCCAATTGGGAAAGGTGATGGGCCAAATAGCTGAGTCTTCCTTAGGCCTCTTTCACATTGCAAAGGGGTTCCGCTATGTGGAGCTCCGTCGGCAATTCCGTCGATTTCAGCAGAGAAAAAAATAGTGCATGCACTGGTAAACTACCTGAACCCATTCAAGTCAGCGTTATTCATCGGCACCCAGAGGAGTCCGTTGTGCTCCGACCCATTTTTGGGGACGGTCCAACGCAAACAAAGAGCCGAACGGACCCTTCCAGGGAAGGAGCACAGTGGCAATGTGAACTTAGCCTTATTCTACCCATGACAGATGAGGGGGCTTTATTATTTTGCCAAAAGCTGTAAAGGTCCCCATATACAATAGAAAAAATCTGTCCATATTGTATGGGGGTCCTCCCGACTTTGGGCCTGCTATGGGTAGTAACTTGTGGTAGTAACTAGTTTCCATTGTGGCATGTTACATCAGATAGGTATTCTAACTCATCTGGCTCAGTAAGTGGCACCTTATGGAGGCACATGGCACGTCTGCAGGTCTGTAATGCTGTGTGCATTATACATTCAGTCCTCAATTCTTTATTCTAAATTGGCTATTTGCATCACTGCCATATGCCAGCATGTAACTGGATTTAGTGACACATCAAAGTTTGATTATTTTTTCCAGCGCTGTCATTGTCATCCGTGTTTGTTAAGATGGGGATGGAGATGCATGACAGTGAAGAGGAGAAGAAAAGAAGTGGCCCTCAATAAAACAAACGGGTTAATTGGTCAGTATTTTGTAAAGGAAGACTGACAGCGAGTTCACCTGCACTTAATCCAAAACACGGGGCTTTAGTGCAGGTGAACTGGATTAACCTTGATCCACGTTCCAGTTCTGGAGATAACCATTATTAGCCTCCGTTGCTACTAGCCGGCTCTGCACAATGGAGAAGGGACCCAACATGTTGGGTACCCCTGGTCCGCCTTAATTGTGCAAAGTTGGCTATTAACAATATAGGCTAATACAATGGGTATCCCCGGAACTGGACTGCGCATCCAGGTTAGTTATACCTCGTTGTAATCCGGTTCATCTGCACTATAACCCTGTGTATTGGGTTTAATGCAGGTGAACCATCTATCACTTATCCTTGAAAACAACTTCCCTCCATTTTCTTTCGAATGCTGGTTGCAGGCTGCAGGGGGTCGTGATGTCACTGGCACGCCCCCTCGTGACATAACCCCCCCCCCCATGCAAGTCTATGGAAGGGAGCAAATAGACTTTCATTGAGGGGCGTGGTATAATGTCACAAGGGAGCGTGCCCGTCACGACCCTCGCAGCCCATACCCAGCGTTCAGAACAAAATGTTCCGAACCCTAGGGCAATGGAGTACCCCTTTAACATATTTGTAAATCACTTTTAATTTACCAATAAATTACTCCTTACTAAAGATGGGAAGGCCTGGAAAAACTATGTTAGTTTTTTAAAGAGTACCTGCCACCAAGTAAAGAAGGATTATGTTCTTCCTTGTCTTTTCCTCTCTTCATCCTGAGTCCCCCTCACTTTCTCTTTCTTAATTTAGTCCATTATTTCTTGAGTTATGCCTTTATAAAGTCTGCTCACTGCCTGTTTTCTGCGGCAGGGGCTTGCTCCTGCCTGCATGATTGACAGGCAGGGAGCGAGAGATATGCAGAGCTGCGCTCATGTCCCGGATTTGTGCCAGTCAGGCACAAGTCCGAAGGCTATGCAGGGCCTGCTGAACGCTACAGAACAGAGACCCCTAATGGTCACTTTTTCAAAGGCAAAAAACTGATGGAAAGATTTATTTTTTTAATGAAGATATATGGCAAAGAGGCATAACATTACATAAGGAATAACATAGCAAAAGTTTTACTTGATGACAGGTATTCTTTCATGGTGATTAATATGCTTATAAACATTGAAAAAAAGTGAAGAAGAAGAAGCACCATGCGTGGCAATTGCCAAGGATTCCAAGATCCACGTGGGTGCTCAGCCCCAGGGCCAGACCCAGGCCCCAAGTAAACAGAGCAAAAATGGAAGAGAGCGGTACTCCAACTTTCCGTGAAAACCCAGTGAGGGTGTATTTATTCACACATCTGCAATACACGCAATGTTTCGGCTCGTCAATAGAGCCTTTCTCAAGCACTTGAGAAAGGCTCTATTGATGAGCCGAAACGTCGCGTGTATTGCAGATGTGTGAATAAATACACCCTCACTGGGTTTTCACGGAAAGTTGGAGTGCCGCTCTCTTCCATTTTTGCTATGTTTATAACATGGTATTCAAATCTTTTTTAAGTTTTCCAATCTCACCTGAAGACAAGCAAATCATGGAATATAATTCAAATACTTAGAATCCAGTTTTTTAACAATGAGAAAAATGCATTTCTATCTTTAGGGGGTGTTACAAAATCTCATTTAAGTCTATGGGATTTTTTGATTATCCGTTATCACCCGTTATAGCCCGTTATGAATAACGGACATTATTTGTGACGGGAGAAAAATTTGTGCATGTAACGTACTATAATGGACCATAACGGACTATAACGGGTGATAACGGATAATCAAAAAATCCATAGACTTGAATGGGATTTTGTAATGCCCGTTTAACGGACGTTTTTAAGGGTTTTCTTAACAGGACATTGTAAGGGGTCTTTAAAATGGAGCAACATATAGTGTGAAAGGAGCCTAGGTATTACACTAGTTAATTGTTCTTGTCCTCTCAGATCAGCCTTAAATTACACTGCTCAAAAAAATTTAAGGGAACACTAAGATAACACATCCTAGATCTGAATGAATGAACTAATCATATGAAATACTTTCATCTTTACATAGTTGAATGTGCTGACAATAAAATCACACAAAAATTATCAATGGAAATCAAATTTATCAACCCATGGAGGTCTGGATATGGAGTCACACTCAAAATCAAAGTGGAAAACCACACTACAGGCTGATCCAACTTTGATGTACTGTCCTTAAAACAAGTCAAAATGAGGCTCAGTAGTGTGTGTGGCCTCCACGTGCCCGTATGACCTCCCTACAACACCTGGGCATGCTCCTGATGAGATGGTCTCCTAAGGGATGCCCTCCCAGACCTGGACTAAAGCATCCGCCAACTCCTGGACAGTCTGTGGTGCAACGTGGCATTGGTGCATGGAGCGAGACATGATGTCCCAGATGTGCTCAATCAGATTCAGGTCTGGGGAACGGGCGAGCCAGTCCATAGCATTAATGCCTTCCTCTTGCAGGAACTGCTGACACACTCCAGCCACATGAGGTCTAGCATTGTCTTGTATTAGGAGGAACCCAGGGCCAACCACACCAGCATATGGTCTCAAAAGGGATCTGAGGATCTCATCTCGGTACCTAATGGCAGTCAGGCTACCTCTGCCAAGCACATGGAGGGCTGTGCGGCCCCCCCAAAGAAATGCCACCCCACACCATTACTGATCCACCTCCAAATCGGTCATGCTGAAGGATGTTGCAGGCAGCAGAATGTTCTCCACGGCATCTCCAGACTCTGTCACGTCTGTCACATGTGCCCAGTGTGAACCTGTTTTCATCTGTGAAGAGCACAGGGCACCAGTGGGGAATTTGCCAATCTTGGTGTTCTCTGGCAAATGCCAAACCATCCTGCACGGTATTGGGCTGTAAGCACAACCCTACCTGTGGATGTCGGACCCTCATACCACGCTCATGGAGTCTGTGTCTGACCCTTTGAGTGGACACATGCACATTTGGGGACTGCTGGAGGTCATTTTGCAGGGCTCTGGCAGTGCTCCTCCTGCTCCTCCTTGCACAAAGGCAGAGGTAGCGGTCCTGCTGCTGGTTTGTTGCCCTCCTCCATGTCTCCTGATGTACTGGCCTGTCTCTTGGTAGTGCCTCCATGCTCTGGACACTACGCTGACAGACACAGCAAACCTACTTGCCACAGCTCGCATTGATGTGCCATCCTGGATGAGCTGCACTACCTGATCCACTTGTGTGGGATGTAGACTCTGTCTCATGCTACCACTAGAGTGAAAGCACCACCAGCATTCAAAAGTGACCAAAACATCAGCCAGGAAGCACAGGAACTGAGAAGTGGAACCACTCCTTTATTGGGGTGTCTTGCTAATTGCCTATAATTTCCACCTGTTGTCTGTTCCATTTGCACATCAGCATGTAAAATTGATTGTCAATCAGTGTTGCTTCTTGAGTGGACATTGTGATTTTACAGAACTGTGATTGACTTGGAGTAACATTGGGGGGTATTTATCAATTTTGCCTGTTGAAAGTTTCTTTTTACCCTTTTTTTTTTCACTTTGGTTTTTGTGGACATGGACCAAATTTATCATTTGGTGCAAGTTGTTAGTAATTTTGGCTCAAATGTTGAAATCAGCTGTTCACAGCACCTTTTACACAGAACTTACCGCCACAGAGGACGCGCATTTTACCCTGTAGAGCAGCCATTTCGGAGTCCCTCCTGCAGTTTATCAGCAAGTGACATGAGTTATTTTCTTTTATGGGGTTTATAGCCACCATGTGAAATGGATTTTATTTTCAACTTGAGTAGTTATTATTATTTTTTGGATACTTTAGTGCAGTGGTCTTCAACCTGTGGACCTTCAGATGTTGCAAAACTACAATTCCCAGCATGCCCGGACAGCCGTTGGCTGTTTTGCAACATCTGGAGGTCTGCAAGTTGGAGACCACTGCTTTAGTGCTTACCTTTCCTGAACCTGTGTGGCCATGTCCAATGCTGGCTCAACGGAGGGTGAAGGTTCCTCAGAGACAACTATGTCGCAGGATAGTATTGAGCAGCCCTGGAGGCGTCGCTGCTTTCACAAAAAATGTTTTTATGTATTTTGATGTCTTTACATTTTCTGACATTGCTAAGTGTGTTTTCCATGTGCAAAATTTCTTGGCGGTGATTTGCGCCCAAAAAAAAAAAACCTAAAGGCGCAAAATTGCGCCAAAGATCGATTGGCGCAAATGATGAATTACTGACTAAAGTTAAAATCACACAGTGGACCGTGTGATTTTGAGAAAGTTGTAAAAATGACAGTGGAGAAGATGAGCCAAACTTTGGCGCAAAAAGACACTGCACCAAAGTATTGCGCCAAAGTTACGTGAAAAAAAACACATATATCCTTTGATAAATACCCCCCATTGTGTTGTTTAAGTGTTCCCTTTATTTTTTGAGCAGTGTACATTTATCTATCTAATCCCTACTAATGTTCTCCATCACAGCTAATCTTTGCCTATTTTCTGAGTCTGGCTGACTATTAAATAGCTTTTTCCTTTCTTCCTCTTAGTAAAATGTTGTGACCAACATCCAGCATTAAAATTATATTAAATTCATAAAACTACTCCACTTGAAAAAAAAGGAAAAATTTTTTTTTTTTTTTAGCCATGGCTTTTAAATGTCTACAGAGTTTTTCATCTCTAAGCCTTACCTCAAAAAAAGCTCTATAATCTTGTCTACTAGGTATCTTCCATCTGCTATCTACTCTCTACTTTCTGTTGTTAGCGGAAATTTGTCTCTATTAACAGCTAGATCAGGACAGAACCCAGGAAGCGGGGGGGGGGGGGGGGGGGGGGCTCAGCGTGTGCTATGTGAAGTGATGGAGACAGCTGAGCTGTGAATCTACAATCTGTGAGCCTGTTTGTCTCCTCTGCTGTGTTCCTGTTTGTCTCCTCCAGAGGATCCACACTTTGCCTGAAAGGCAAATATTTTTTTTTGGCCATTTTACCTTTGAAAATCCCCCTTAAAACAGTGGCCACTAGGGGTCCCCATATCCTCTTCCACACTGCTGTCCCTCTGCAAACTCTCTAACTCAGTCAGAATACAGGAAATGGGGGCGGGCTTAGCACTGTGCTGGCCTGTCAATCACTCTGCAGAGCACATCCCATGAGTCAGTGTGATGAGGCAAAGTTGCAGGCTCTGTTTTTTTGTTGTTGTTTTTGGCTCAGTGATGACAGGTATGCTTTAAGGCTTCTCTTTTATCTCCCACCACCCATAAAGTTCTGGGCAAATATCTCTTGTGTTCTTACTTCTACAGTCATGGCCGTAATTGTTGGCACCCCTGAAATTTTTCAAGAAAATTAAGTATTTCTCACAGAAGAGGATTGCAGTAACACATGTTTTGCTATACACATGTTTATTGTGTGTATTGGAACTAAACCAAAAAAGGGAGGAAAAAAAAACAAATTGGACATAATGTCACACCAAACTCCAAAAATGGGCTGGACAAAATTATTGGCACCCTTTAAAAATTTTGGGAAAATAAGATTGTTTCAAGCATGTGATGCTCCTTTAAACTCACCTGGGGAAAGTAATAGGTGTGGGCAATATAAAAATCACACCTGAAAGCAGATAAAAAGGAGAGAAGTTCACTTAGTCTTTGCATTGTGTGTCTGTGTGTGCCACACTAAGCATGGACAACAGAAAGAGGAGAAGAGAACTGTCTGAGGACTTGAGAACCAAAATTGTGGAAAAATATCAACAGGTTACAAGTCCATCTCCAGAGATCTAGATTTGTCTTTGTCCACAGTGCGCAACATTATTGTTACGCCGAGCGCTCCGGGTCCCCGCTCCTCCCCGGAGCGCTCGCTTCTCTCTCGCTACCGCAGCGCTCCGGGCAGCTCCACTGACCCGGTGCGCTGCGATACCGTCTCCAGCCGGGATGCGATTCGCGATGCGGGTAGCGCCCGCTCGCGATGCGCATCCCGGCTCCCGTACCTGACTCGCTCTCCGTCTGTCCTGTCCCGGCGCGCGCGGCCCCGCTCCCTAGGGCGCGCGCGCGCCGGGTCTCTGCGATTTAAAGGGCCACTGCGCCGCTGATTGGCGCAGTGGTTCCAATTAGTGTGTTCACCTGTGCACTCCCTATTTATACCTCACTTCCCCTTCACTCCCTCGCCGGATCTTGTTGCCATTGTGCCAGTGAAAGCGTTTCCTTGTGTGTTCCTAGCCTGTGTTCCAGACCTCCTGCCGTTGCCCCTGACTACGATCCTTGCTGCCTGCCCCGACCTTCTGCTACGTCCGACCTTGCTTCTGTCTACTCCCTTGTACCGCGCCTATCTTCAGCAGTCAGAGAGGTTGAGCCGTTGCTAGTGGATACGACCTGGTCACTACCGCCGCAGCAAGACCATCCCGCTTTGCGGCGGGCTCTGGTGAAAACCAGTAGTGACTTAGAACCGATCCACTAGCACGGTCCACGCCAATCCCTCTCTGGCACAGAGGATCCACTACCTGCCAGCCGGCATCGTGACAGTAGATCCGGCCATGGATCCCGCTGAAGTTCCTCTGCCAGTTGTCGCCGACCTCACCACGGTGGTCGCCCAGCAGTCACAACAGATAGCGCAACAAGGCCAACAGCTGTCTCAACTGACCGTGATGCTACAGCAGCTACTACCACAGCTTCAGCAATCATCTCCTCCGCCAGCTCCTGCACCTCCTCCGCAGCGAGTGGCCGCTTCTGGTCTACGACTATCCTTGCCGGATAAATTTGATGGGGACTCTAAATTTTGCCGTGGCTTTCTTTCCCAATGTTCCCTGCACTTGGAGATGATGTCGGACCAGTTTCCTACTGAAAGGTCTAAGGTGGCTTTCGTAGTCAGCCTTTTGTCTGGAAAAGCTCTGTCATGGGCCACACCGCTCTGGGACCGCAATGACCCCGTCACTGCCTCTATACACTCCTTCTTCTCGGAAATTCGAAGTGTCTTTGAGGAACCTGCCCGAGCCTCTTCTGCTGAGACTGCCCTGTTGAACCTGGTCCAGGGTAATTCTTCCGTTAGCGAGTACGCCGTACAATTCCGTACTCTTGCTTCAGAATTATCCTGGAATAATGAGGCCCTCTGCGCGACCTTTAAAAAAGGCCTATCCAGCAACATTAAAGATGTTCTGGCCGCACGAGAAATCCCTGCTAACCTACATGAACTCATCCATCTTGCCACTCGCATTGACATGCGTTTTTCCGAAAGGCGTCAGGAGCTCCGCCAGGATATGGACTTTGTTCGCACAAGGCGTTTTTTCTCCCCGGCTCCTCTCTCCTCTGGTCCCCTGCAATCCGTTCCTGTGCCTCCCGCCGTGGAGGCTATGCAGGTCGACCGGTCTCGCCTGACACCTCAAGAGAGGACACGACGCCGCATGGAGAATCTCTGCCTGTACTGTGCCAGTACCGAACACTTCCTGAAGGATTGTCCTATCCGTCCTCCCCGCCTGGAAAGACGTACGCTGACTCCGCACAAAGGTGAGACAGTCCTTGATGTCTACTCTGCTTCTCCACGTCTTACTGTGCCTGTGCGGATATCTGCCTCTGCCTTCTCCTTCTCTACTATGGCCTTCTTGGATTCCGGATCTGCAGGAAATTTTATTTTGGCCTCTCTCGTCAACAAGTACAACATCCCAGTGACCAGTCTCGCCAGACCCCTCTACATCAATTGTGTAAACAATGAAAGATTGGACTGTACCATACGTCTCCGCACGGAGCCCCTTCTAATGTGCATCGGACCTCATCACGAGAAGATTGAATTTTTGGTCCTCCCCAATTGCACTTCCGAAATCCTCCTTGGACTACCCTGGCTTCAACTCCATTCCCCAACCCTGGATTGGTCCACTGGGGAGATCAAGAATTGGGGGCCCTCTTGTTTCAAGGACTGCCTAAAACCGGTTCCCAGTACCCCTTGCCGTGACTCTGTGGTTCCCCCTGTAACCGGTCTCCCTAAGGCCTATATGGACTTTGCGGATGTTTTTTGCAAAAAACAAGCTGAGACTCTACCTCCTCACAGGCCTTATGATTGTCCTATTGACCTCCTCCCGGGCACTACTCCACCCCGGGGCAGAATCTATCCTCTGTCCGCCCCAGAGACTCTTGCTATGTCGGAGTACATCCAGGAAAATTTAAAAAAAGGCTTTATCCGTAAATCCTCCTCTCCTGCCGGAGCCGGATTTTTCTTTGTGTCCAAAAAAGATGGCTCTCTACGTCCTTGCATTGACTACCGCGGTCTTAATAAAATCACGGTAAAGAACCGCTACCCCCTACCCCTCATCTCTGAACTCTTTGATCGCCTCCAAGGTGCCCACATCTTTACCAAACTGGACTTAAGAGGTGCTTATAATCTCATCCGCATCAGAGAGGGGGATGAATGGAAAACGGCATTTAACACTAGAGATGGACACTTTGAGTATCTGGTCATGCCCTTTGGCCTGTGCAACGCCCCTGCCGTCTTCCAAGACTTTGTTAATGAAATTTTTCGTGATCTCTTATACTCCTGTGTTGTTGTATATCTGGACGATATCCTGATTTTTTCTGCCAATCTAGAAGAACACCGCCAGCATGTCCGTATGGTTCTTCAGAGACTTCGTGACAATCAACTTTATGCCAAGATAGAGAAATGTCTGTTTGAATGCCAATCTCTTCCTTTCCTAGGATACTTGGTCTCTGGCCAAGGACTACAAATGGATCCAGACAAACTCTCTGCCGTCTTAGATTGGCCACGCCCCTCCGGACTCCGTGCTATCCAACGTTTTTTGGGGTTCGCCAATTATTACAGGCAATTTATTCCACATTTTTCTACCGTTGTGGCCCCTATCGTGGCTTTAACCAAAAAAAATGCCAATCCCAAGTCTTGGCCTCCTCAAGCGGAAGACGCCTTTAAACGGCTCAAGTCTGCCTTTTCTTCGGCTCCTGTGCTCTCCAGACCTGACCCATCTAAACCCTTCCTATTGGAGGTTGATGCCTCCTCTGTAGGAGCTGGAGCGGTCCTTCTACAAAAAAATTCTTCCGGGCATGCTGTTACTTGTGGTTTTTTTTCTAGGACCTTCTCTCCGGCGGAGAGGAACTACTCCATCGGGGATCGAGAGCTTCTAGCCATTAAATTAGCACTTGAGGAATGGAGGCATCTGCTGGAGGGATCAAGATTTCCAGTTATTATTTACACCGATCACAAGAACCTCTCCTATCTCCAGTCTGCCCAACGGCTGAATCCTCGCCAGGCCAGGTGGTCTCTGTTCTTTGCCCGATTTAATTTTGAAATTCACTTTCGGCCTGCCGATAAGAACATTAGGGCCGATGCTCTCTCTCGTTCCTCGGATGCCTCGGAAGTTGAACTCTCTCCGCAACACATCATTCCTCCTGACTGCCTGATTTCCACTTCTCCAGCCTCCATCAGGCAAACTCCTCCAGGGAGGACCTTCGTCACTCCACGCCAACGCCTCGGAATCCTCAAATGGGGTCACTCCTCCCATCTCGCAGGCCATGCGGGCATCAAGAAATCTGTGCAACTCATCTCTCGCTTCTATTGGTGGCCGACTCTGGAGACGGATGTCGTGGACTTTGTGCGAGCCTGCACTGTCTGTGCCCGGGATAAGACTCCTCGCCAGAAGCCCGCTGGTTTTCTTCATCCTCTGCCTGTCCCCGAACAGCCTTGGTCTCTGATTGGTATGGATTTTATTACAGACCTACCCCCATCCCGTGGCAACACTGTTGTTTGGGTGGTCGTTGATCGATTCTCCAAGATGGCACATTTCATCCCTCTTCCTGGTCTTCCTTCAGCGCCTCAGTTGGCTAAACAATTTTTTGTACACATTTTTCGTCTTCACGGGTTGCCCACACAGATAGTCTCGGATAGAGGCGTCCAATTCGTGTCAAAATTCTGGAGGGCTCTCTGTAAACAACTCAAGATTAAATTAAACTTTTCTTCTGCATATCATCCTCAATCCAATGGACAAGTAGAAAGAATTAACCAGGTCTTGGGTGATTATTTACGACATTTTGTTTCCTCCCGCCAGGATGATTGGGCAGATCTTCTACCATGGGCCGAATTCTCGTATAACTTTAGAGTCTCTGAATCTTCCTCCAAATCCCCATTTTTCGTGGTGTACGGCCGTCACCCTCTTCCCCCCCTCCCTACTCCCTTGCCCTCTGGTTTGCCCGCTGTAGATGAAGTGACTCGTGATCTTTCCACCATATGGAAAGAGACCCAAGATTCTCTTTTACAGGCTTCATCTCGCATGAAAAAGTTTGCCGATAAGAAAAGAAGAGCTTCCCCCATTTTTGCTCCCGGAGACAAGGTATGGCTCTCCGCTAAATATGTCCGCTTTCGTGTCCCCAGTTACAAACTGGGTCCACGCTATCTTGGTCCTTTCAAAGTCTTGTGCCAAATTAATCCTGTCTCTTACAAACTTCTTCTTCCTCCTTCTCTCCGTATTCCTAATGCCTTTCATGTCTCTCTTCTTAAACCACTCATCATCAACCGTTTCTCTCCCAAATTAGTTTCTCCCACTCCTGTCTCCGGTTCTTCTGACGTCTTCTCAGTGAAAGAGATACTGGCCTCCAAGACGGTCAGAGGAAAAAGGTTCTTTTTAGTGGATTGGGAGGGCTGTGGACCTGAAGAGAGATCCTGGGAACCTGAGGACAACATCCTAGACAAAAGTCTGCTCCTCAGGTTCTCAGGCTCTAAGAAGAGGGGGAGACCCAAGGGGGGGGGTACTGTTACGCCGAGCGCTCCGGGTCCCCGCTCCTCCCCGGAGCGCTCGCTTCTCTCTCGCTACCGCAGCGCTCCGGGCAGCTCCACTGACCCGGTGCGCTGCGATACCGTCTCCAGCCGGGATGCGATTCGCGATGCGGGTAGCGCCCGCTCGCGATGCGCATCCCGGCTCCCGTACCTGACTCGCTCTCCGTCTGTCCTGTCCCGGCGCGCGCGGCCCCGCTCCCTAGGGCGCGCGCGCGCCGGGTCTCTGCGATTTAAAGGGCCACTGCGCCGCTGATTGGCGCAGTGGTTCCAATTAGTGTGTTCACCTGTGCACTCCCTATTTATACCTCACTTCCCCTTCACTCCCTCGCCGGATCTTGTTGCCATTGTGCCAGTGAAAGCGTTTCCTTGTGTGTTCCTAGCCTGTGTTCCAGACCTCCTGCCGTTGCCCCTGACTACGATCCTTGCTGCCTGCCCCGACCTTCTGCTACGTCCGACCTTGCTTCTGTCTACTCCCTTGTACCGCGCCTATCTTCAGCAGTCAGAGAGGTTGAGCCGTTGCTAGTGGATACGACCTGGTCACTACCGCCGCAGCAAGACCATCCCGCTTTGCGGCGGGCTCTGGTGAAAACCAGTAGTGACTTAGAACCGATCCACTAGCACGGTCCACGCCAATCCCTCTCTGGCACAGAGGATCCACTACCTGCCAGCCGGCATCGTGACAATTATCAAGACGTTTGCAACCCATGGCACTGTAGCTAATCTCCTTGGGCATGGATTGAAGAGAAAAATTTATGAAAGGTGTCAACGCAGGATAGTCCTGATGGTGGATAAGCATCCCCAAACAAGTTCCATAGATATTGAAGCTGTCCTGCAGGCTCAGGGAGCATCAGTGTCATTACAAACTATCCGTCAACATTTAAATGAAATGAAACGCTATGGCAGGAGACCCAGGAGGACCCCACTTCTGACACAGAGACATAAAAAAGCAAGACTACATTTTGCCAAAATGAACTTGAGTAAGCCAAAATTCTTCTGGGAAAACATCTTGTGGACAGATGAGACCAAGATAGAACTTTTTGGTAAAGCACATCATTCTACTGTTTACCGAAAATGGAATAAGGCCTACAAAGAAAAGAACACAGTACCTACAGTGAAATATGGTGGCAGTTCAATGATGTTTTGGGGTTGTTTTGCTGCCTCTGGCGCTGGGTGCCTTGAATGTGTGCAAGGCATCATGAATCTGAGGATTACCAACAGATTTTGGGTCGCACTGTACAGCCCAGTGTCAGAAAGCTGGGTGTGTGTCCGAGATCTTCCAGCAGGACAATGACCCCAAACATATATCAAAAATCACCCAGAAATGGATGGCAACAAAGAGCTGGAGAGTTCTGAAGTGGCCAGCAATGAGTCCAGATCGAAATCCCATTGAACACCTGTGGAGAGATCTTAAAATTGCTGTTGGGAAAAGGCGCCTTCCAATAAGAGAGCTGGAGCAGTTTGTAAAGGAAGAGTGGTCCAACATTCCGGCTGAGCGGTGTAAGAAGCTTATTGATGGTTATAGGAAGCAACAGTTTTCAGTTATTTTTTCCAAAGGTTGTGCAACCATAAATTAACCCCTAAGGCCAGGCCATTTTTCACTGTAGGACCAGAGCGTTTTTTGCACATCTGACCACTGTCACTTTAAGCATTAATAACCTTTCAATCTGATTCTGAGATTTTTCGTGACATATCCTACTTTATGTTAGTGGTAAAATTTTGTCGATACTTGCATTATTTCTTGGTGAAAAATTCCAAAATTTGATGAAAAAATTGAACATTTTGCATTTTTCTAATTTTGAAGCTCTCTGCTTGTAAGGAAAATAGACATTCCAAATAAATTATATATTGATTTACAAATACTATATGTTTGCATCATAAAGTTGACATGTTTTACTTTTGGAAGACACCAGAGGGCTTCAAAGTTCAGCAGCAATTTTCCAATTTTTCACAAAATTTTCAAAATCTGAATTTTTCATGGACCAGTTCAGGTTTGAAGTGGATTTAAAGGGCTTTCTTATTAGAAATACCCCACAAATGACCCCATTATAAAATATGCACCCCTCAAATTATTCATAATGACATTCATTTAGGTGTTTCACAGGAATAGCAGCAAAGTGAAGGAGAAAATTCAAAATCTTCATTTTTTACACTCGCATGTTCTTGTAGACCCAGTTTTTGAATTTTTACAAGGCGTAAAAGGAGAAAAATCCTCTCAAAATTTGTAACCCAATTTCTCTCAAGCAAGGAAATACCTCATATGTGTATGACAAGTGTTCGGCGGGCGCAGTAGAGGGCTCAGAAGGGAAGGAGCGACAGTGGGATTTTGGAGAGGGAGTTTTTCTGAAATGGTTTTTGGCGGGCATGTCACATTTAGGAAGCCCCTATGGTGCCAGAACAGCAGAAAAAAACCCACATGGCATACCATTTTGGAAACTACACCCCTCAAGGCACGTAACAAGGGGTCCAGTGAGCCTTAATACCCCACAGGTGTTTGACGACTTATCGTTAAAGTCGGATGTGTAAATGAAAAAAAAAATTTCCACTAAAGTGCAGTTTTTCCCCCCAAATTTACCATTTTTATAAAGGGTAATGGGAGAAAATGCCCCCCAAAATTTGTAACCCCATCTCTTCGGAGTATGTTAGGACGTAAAATGCTCTACGTGCGAACTACAATGCTCACGAGTCACATTTGGCTTTTGGAAAGCAAATTTTGCTGAAATGGTTTTGGGGGGGCATGTCGCATTTAGGAAGCCCCTATGGTGCCAGAACAGCAAAAATACCCACATGGCATACTATTTTGGAAACTACACCCCTCAAGGAACATAACAAGGGGTACAGTGAGCCTTAACACCTCACAGGTATTTCAAAACTTTTTGTTAAAGTTGGTGTAAATGTGTAAATGAAAAAAACATTTTTTTTTCACTAAAATGCTGGTTTTCCCCCAAATTTTACATTTTTATAAGTGGTAATAGGAAAAAAATACCCCCAAAATTTGTAACCCCATTTCTTCTGAGTATGGGAATACCCCATGTGTGGACGTCAAGTGCTTTACGGTCGAACTACAATGCTCAGAAGAGGAGGAGCGCCATTGAGCTTTTGAAGAGTGAATTTGTTTGGAATGGAAGTCAGGGGTCATGTGCATTTACAAAGCCCTCTGTGGTGCCAGAACAGTGGACCTCCCCACATGTGACCCCATTTTGGAAACTACACCCCTCACAGAATTTAATAAGGGGTGCAGTGAGCATTTACACCCCACTGCCATTTGACAGATCTTTGGAACAGTGGGCTGAGCAAATGAAAAATTACATTTTTCTTTTTCACAGACCACTGTTCCAAAAATCTGTCAGACACCTGTGGGGCGTAAATGCTCACTGTACCCCTTATTACATTATGTGATGGGTGTAGTTTCCAAAATGGGGTCACATGTTGGGGGGTCCATTGTTCTGGCACTATGGGGGCTTTGTAAACACACGTGGCCTTCAATTCCGGACAAATTTTCTCTTCAAAATCCCAATGGCGCTCCTTCTCTTCTGAGCATTGTAGTGCGCCAACAGAGCACTTTACATCCACATATGGGGTATGTTCTTACTCAGAAGAAATGGGGTTACAAATTTTGGGGGGCTCTTTTCCTATTTTCCATTGTGAAAATGAAAAATTTAGGGTAACACCAGCATTTTAGTGCAAAAAAATTTTTTTTTTCATTTTCCCATCCAACTTTAACGAAAAACTTTCAAACACTTGTGGGGTGTTAAGTCTCACTATACCCCTTGTTACATTCCGTGAGTTTCCAAAATGGGGTCACATGTCGGTATTTATTTTTTTGCGTTTATGTCAGAACCGCTCAAAAATTAGCCACCCCTGTGCAAATCACCAATTTAGGCCTCAAATGTACATAGTGCGCTCTCATTCCTGAGCCTTGTTGTGTTGCCCGCAGAGCATTTTACGCCCACATATGGGCTATTTCCGTACTCAGGAGAAATTGCGTTACAAATTTTGGGGGTCTTTTTTTCCTTTTATCTCTTGTGAAAATAAAAAGTTAAGGGCAACACCAGCATGTTAGTGTAAAAAAATTTTTTTTTTACACTAACAGGCTGATGTAGACCCCAACTTTTCCTTTTCATAAGGGGTAAAAGGAGAAAAAAACAAAAACAAATTTGTAGTGTCATTTCTCCCGAGTACGGAAATACCCCATATGTGGCCCTAAACTGTTTCCTTGAAATACGACAGGGCTCTGAAGTGAGAGAGCACCATGCGCATTTGAGGACTAATTTAGGGATTGCATAGGGGTGGACATAGAGGTATTCTACACCAGGGATTCCCAGGGATGCCTCCAGCTGTTGCTAAACTCCCAGCATGCCTGGACAGTCAGTGGCAGTCCAGAAATGCTGGGAATTGCTGGTTGTTGTTTTGCAACAGCTGGAGGCTCCGTTTTGGAAACACGTTTTTCATTTTTATTTTGTGGTAGTGTAGTGTAGTGTAGTGTTTTTAGGGTACATTCGCTCTGGCGGAGGTTTACAGTGAGTTCCCTGCTAGGAGTTTGAGCTGTGGCGAAAAATTTGCCGCAGCTCATACTTGAAGCACAAAACTTACCTTAAACCCGCCCGTGTGAATGTACCCTGTACATTCACATGGGGGGGGGGGGGGGGGGCAAACCTCCAGCAGTTTCAAAACTACAACTTCCACTATGTACTGACAGGCCGTGCATGCTGGGAGTTGTACTTTTGACACAGCTGGAGGCACACTGGTTGGAAAACCTTCAGTTAGGTTCTATTATCTAACTCAATATTTTCCAACCAGTGTGCCTCCAGCTGTTGCAGAACTAAAACTCCCAGCATGTACTGATTGCCGGAGGGCATGCTGGGATTTCCAGTTTTGCAACATCTGGAGAGCTACAGTATAGAGACCACTGCAAACTGTGGCCCTCCAGATGTTGCAAAACTACAAATCCCAGCATGCCCAGACAACAAACAGTTGTGTGGGCATGCTAGGAGTTGTAGTTTTGCAAGATCTGGAGGGCTATAGTTCAGAGACTACCATATAGTGGTCTCAAACTGTAGCCCTCCAGCTGTTGCAAAACTACAAATCCCAGCATGCCCAAACATCTGTCTGGGCATGCTGGGAGTTGTAGTTTTGCAACATCTGGAGTGCTACAGTACAGAGACCACTGTATAGTGGTCTCGGACTGCAGCCCTCCAGATGTTGCTAGGCAACTTATCGGCTTCCGTCGGATCCAGGTAGCCTGCTGCAAGTCATAGGCGCCTCGCCCGCAGGGTAAGTGGACTCTGGCGCCGATCCCCGTCGGTTTCCCTGTTCTGCCCCGCCTATTGTGGGTGGGCAGAACGGGGAAAATGAAAGTTAACCCCCCGCCCCCAATCTGCTATTGGTGGTCGCATCTAGACCATCAATAGCAGGGATAGGAGGGGTGGCACCCCTACCACCTCACTCCTATCCCTTCAGGGGGATCGTGGGTGTCTTGGACAACCGCGATCCCCCTTATATTCTGCGTCACCGGGTAACCATTGACCCGTAATGACCCGGAAACGCGCAAATCGCAAGTTTAAAATCACTTGCGATTTGCGCCGATCGCCGACATGGGGGGGTTTGATGACCCCCCCTGGGCATTTACGCGGGGTGACTGCTGATCGATATCAGCAGTCACCCCGGTCTGGTCCCTGCCCGGTGCGCGGCAGGGACCGAAATTCCCACCGACGTACGCGTACGTCCTTGGGTCTTAACTACCAGGATGCTTAGACGTATGCGTACGTCCATGGTCCTTAAGGGGTTAAGTTAAGGGTGCCAATAATTTTGTCCAGCCTGTTTTTGGAGTTTGGTGTGACATTATGACCAATTTGCTTTTTTTCTCCCTTTTTTGGTTTAGTTCCAATACACACAAAGGGAATAAACATGTGTATAGCAAAACATGTGTTGATGCAATCCTTTTCTGTGAGAAATTCTTAATTTTCTTGAAAAATTTCAGGGGTGCCAACATTTGCAGACATGACTGTATATGTTCACAGTGTAGCTTCCTGAATGTAATATCCCCATCCCTTTAGCTTGTTATTATCAGCAGAAGTTCATCAATTAGTGTAACCCCTTCTCCCTACAAATGCCATCTAAAATAGCGTAATATAAATTATCCTCCAGAACATTGCCAGCCTGTTCACGTCAGTGCACTTTCACCAGAATTTTGTCATGGCAAAGAGGAGCAGTTGTGGTGTTGTGATTTGCCAAACAAGTACTGTGTGTACTACTGCTAATGGGCTCAGCTCTGGTCTGGTTCAGCCCCCTGAAATGAAAAGAACAAAATCATTTTTTTTAACAGGTCCTCTTTAAGTTCTTAATCAGTATGCATGTTATAGCAGAATAAGCTACCTACTTGTCCCTGGACATCATCTTGTAACTACCTCATTGAAAGTTCTGACATTTATTTTTTTCTATTTTTGGACAGAGAATTTTGTGACAGAAATGTATTCATCTCAATGGAGGTATAATATACAAATAGTTGCAATGTGTAAGGAGAAGTCTCATGCTAAAAATTACTAAGAAACTTATCCCCTATCCACAGGATCACTGGGGCCCCCGCAATCTGCTGTATGGAGCCTCGGCTCTCCCCCAGAGCGGTGCATCACGACTCCAGCCCGAAGCAGGGGACGCCACGCCCCCTCCATATGGGAGACCATGACCCCTCCATATTTCTCTATGGGAGAGCCGAAGATTGCCAAATGGCTCTCCCATAGAGATATTTGGAGTGGTCGTGGCAGCCCCAGCTTCGGACAGGGGTCGCAATGCGCCGTACAGGAGATCTAAAACCCCCCACAATCTAAAACTATTAGGGGATTTGGGATAAGTTTTTCAGTAATGTTTAGAATGAGACATCTCTTTAAAGAGGACCTGGCAGTGTCAGTTCTGATTGGATTGTGCTAGAAAGTATATGGGAACTTCTCCAGAAGGTAACACCCACTTGGCTATTTAGTCATACTTTTTTTTAGCAAGAATAACAGAAGAATGGCACAACACAGAGCTATAAGATGTTACAGAATTGTTATTTCATATAGAACACAAGTATTTTCTAAAACAGACATATCAGGAGAGACCACAGGGCCTCATTAAAGATACAATATAGATATATAAATTTATTTTTACATGATTCAGTCATGTATGCTAAACTGATTAGGTCATTTCTAAAAATGCAATTGACTGTTATGTATAGGTAGCTTAGAAGGGGCTGATAACATACCTTTTTATGGTTTATCTCCTACAGAGTAGCTCCCAATAGGTCTAGCTTACAGAGTGGGGAACTGAAGGGAGGGACCACCCAAAGTGAGATTAATATGTCCTTCGAAATCTTTTTATATGATTTTGGAATTGAAAACATATTGCTGAATACTAATCTGACATAGCTACTATACTATCACTCATGGATGGTCAGTTCCCAGGAGTCAGGTAGCCAGTGTGCCTAATAACAGCCCATGACAGGCTGTCACATTTAGTGTCCTGTCTGCAGACAGTAGAGAGTAGAGCCCTAAGACATCATATCCCCTATCCAAAGGTTAGGGGATAAGATGTCTGACCGTGGGACCCCCGCAATCTTGCATTCGGCACCCACCTCTTTGAGCTTTACGCCACGCTGCCAGCTCACAAACTCCCGGGTGCCGACCACGGGGCTGGAGTATCGTGACATCACGACTCCGCCCCGTGTGCCCCCACTATGCAAGTCTATGGGAGGGGGCGTGACATCACACGGGGGGGCAGAGTCGGGACATCACGATACTCCGGCGAGATTGCGGGGGCTCCCAGCGGCGGGACCCCCGCGGTCAGACATCTTATCCCCTATCCTTTGGATAGGGGATAAGATGTCTTAGGGCCGGAGTACCCCTTTAACACACATGATATGGAGCTGTAGGAAAGTACAACTTTTTGGAGGGAGGTTTATAGGAAAAGAGAGATGGATTTTCAAGTTGGGATTTCGTATAAAAACCGCTATATTGGGACTGACTTTGGGAGAAGGTGTATATAAAGAATGAATCCTGAAATTATTGTCCAGTGAAAATAATTATTTTGAGAAATTGGTTTGCCCCAGTAGCACCAGGTAAAAGTGAGTGGGTTTCTTTGGTAGAGAAAGTAAAGAAATATGAGGAAACACATTATTATGGTAAAAAGGAAAGGAGGAAATTTGCAAGTTATGGGAGGTCTGGAAGAGTGAATGAAAGGGTGTGCCAGGCTGGGGGAGGGGAGGGAAGGGGAGGGTTATTAATGTCTGTATGTAATCTTTGTTTAGATATATGTGGCATATTTAAAAAAAAAAATTTTAGTTCACGCCCATATGACTGATTCTCTTTATTGTGAGACAAACTATAAACCCACATGTCTCGCAAATGGGAGGGTGGATGGAGAAACCATAAACAGTGTGTTACCAGGCCACCATAAGCTATTTATTTAATGATAGTGACAAATACGTTTTTGGGGGTTGACAACAGGTCCTCTATAAAGGGTTATTTATCAGTCAGTTATTTATATATTTTTTGTCTCTGAAATACCCCTTTAATTCCATATTCAGTACACAGGATTTGGATTATTAAATGAAAAGCATGAGACATAAACAAGTACAATAACAAAAGAAAAGATAGGCTAGTACAGGGGGAAAGGGCTTATCTCTATGCTGATCTCCTTCAAACCGTAAATTAGATGCAAAGAAAATGTTGGGCCCAATTTGAATATAGGAGATACATTGGAGCTGGGGTTTGTAAAAAACCCTTTTAAAGGGGTACTCCACTGGCCAGCGTTTGGAACATTTTGTTCCGAACACTGTGTGCGTGCTGAGTGGTCGGTTACGCCCCCTCGTGATGTCACACCAAACCCCCTCATTGCAAGTCTATGGAAGGGGGCGGGATGACCGCCACGCTCCCTCCCAGAGGCTTGCATTGAGGAGGTGTGGCATGACGTCACAAGCAGGGCATGGCCGACTCCCAAGCACGCACACAGTATTCTGAACTAAATGTTCCGAACGCTGGCCAGTGGAGTACCCCTTTAAGTATTACTGTTGACCCCCAGTAGTCATAGTAAAGCTGTACATCCCTTAACTGTAGATCCAACTGTACTTTAACTAAATTTGCCACTGTGCTTCCCCAAACAGTTTTCATAACTTCGCTAAGCAGAATTAGCTGTGACCCCAAAAGTAAACATAAACGTTTCCTAAGTTTGAGCTTCTCTACCAGTAGCTACATGTGTGTCCTCAGAAGTTGTCCCTTATTGTTCTACCAGTAGTTACAGCAGTGCATCCCTTCTTCCGGTAACCCCAGCAGTTCTTAACCCTTGTATTCACAGCAGCCCCCCCCCCCCTTTCTCTAGATATTACAGCAATGCCAAAACTCCCTTTTCCTATTAGTCACAGTAGTGTATGCACCATTCTCCTGGTAGATATGACTTTCCAAATTGGCCACTGCATTAATCTACCAATCCCTATCCTCTACTCACATCTGTCCCTTTGCCACCCTTTTCTCAGTTTCCTCAGAAGTGCCACCCTCCTAGTAGGCTTTGTGCCCTCCTCTGGTTGCGAGGCCTATTTTCACAAGCAGATATTCATATTAGTTGTTACTGATGCAATTGCTGTGAGCAAACTAACAGTGGTTATAGACACATTCATACAGGATATCTTAGAAAAGGAATTCTGGACTCATCATTTAGTTGTTTATTTCCACATCTAAACCACATGAGCCATCAAATCATGTTAACCTACCATGGTCGCTGAAATGATTGTTCACATGACCAACAGCCATTTCATTCAAACTGACAGCAGGAAACTTTACAAAATAAAAGGTAAACATAGCCTGTTAAATCCTCCGCCACTCCAGCACTGCTGTTTCTGGAGTGATGACGATGACAGTGGCAGCTCCTGACTCCTACTGCCTGTCAGTCCCCTCAGCAATGACCTGCATTGAGGCCAGTGATTGCAGCGGTCACATGCCGGTGAGAAGCTTACTTTTTAATTTTATAACATTTCTTACTACCAGCTTCATTTCTTAACCCATACGCCCCCGTTTCCAAGTCCTTAAGGACTCAGGGCATACAGGTACACCCTGCGTTCTTCCGGCTCCTGCAGGAATCCCGGCATATCGCCCAGGGGGGTCCTGAGGTCCCCCCATATCGGCAATTCAGATTGTCGATTTGCGGCGATTCCTGGCTGATCGAGTCTCTGATGACCTGATAGCCCGGAAAATAGGGATGATAGGAGATATCAGGGTACAATCACACGGTCGCGTTTACAGTGAGTTTCTCGCTGCAAGTTTGAGATGTCATCACTACATGTGGTCTGTGTTGTCTATGTTCTTAATATAGCGCTCCCCATATTACCACTACTAGGTTATATGTGCCCGTTGAATACGGGCTTACCTTCTCCACGCACGCGCAGCTTATCTACCTGTCTGCGCATGCGTTGGATTTTCCCTTACCAGCCTTTGCTTCTTGTGTTCACTGCGCGTGCGCCCGCTACCATCGTGGTGACGTCAACATGTACGCACTCCGGTGGTGCCGTGCGCATGCGCGGTTGAAAACAAATGGCGCAGACCATTACATGCCACGCTTACAGCGCGCACAGCTGTACCAGGTATTTAATTTATATAGAACTTGTTTGATTGGTCGATATCATGTATATAAACTTCCGTTTACCCTCCATATGACACTCCCTGAGGAAACGAGTGAGCGAAAAGACGTAGGGGTAGGCTCCTGACCTTTGTAAGTATAGCTGGGTGTCAGTTGGCTAGGTGCATGGACAGTCTTATATGTTTAATAAAACTTTTTTCAGGGACAACCGATGCTCCAACTTTTACCGAGGTGGTTTGTTTCCCCTCAGATATGTATGGTCAACATCCTTGTCTCCCTGTATTCATACTGCCGATAGCACTGGGCAAATGACACTATACTAGCTATACTTCTTTATATGTCCTTTTTGTTTACATTAGTGTACTGGGTTTACTGAGGCATTTTTAGGTGTATCCTTTATATATATATATATATATATATATATATATATATATATGTATTGTGGCTTGCTTCTAAGTCCACTTTTCATTGAGTATTGTATACCTATACTTATGTGCCATTCCATGTGCCTATTGGACATTATCTAATATCTGTGTTCGGAGTCGTTTCTTTCTAACTGCTGCTGATTTTTTATCATGTTTTATCTTATCTGATTATGATAAAGATTTATATTTATTCATAATACTGTGTCAGTTTGGTGCATCTATATAGGTTCTCTAGTATTTTTGGGCACCGAACAGTGGTCTATACCTTGTTTGTTTTTGGCCTCAATTTATTGGTTTATATAAGTTTGAGATGCAGCAATTTTTTTGCTGCAGCTCAAACTCCCAGCAGGAAACTCACTGTGAACCCGCCCGTTGGGAGTTTTGCAACTGCTGGAGGCACCATGTTTGGGAAACACTGCCGTAGGGTAATTTTGGTATCCCTAATATCCCTAATCCCCATGCAAATCCCTAATTTAGGCCTCAAATGCGCATAGCGCTCTCTCTTTTCGGAGCTCTGTTGTATTTCAAGGCTACAGTTTAGTGCCACATATCAGGTATCTCTCTACTCGGGAGAAATTGCCTAACAAATATTTGGGGGCTTTTTCTCCTTTTACCCCTTATGAAAAGGTAAAGTTGGTGTAATTGTAAAAAAATGTACCGTGTAGAGTATAAGCCGACCCAAATGTAAGCCGAGGCCCCTAATTTCACCCCAAAAACACAGGAAAAGTTATTGAATCGACTATAAGCCTAGGGAAATATATCATCCCCCATGTCATCGCCCTGTCATCATCCAGACCCCTGTCATCATCCCCCCCCCCTTCATCATCACCACCTGTCAATCCCTTCATCAGTGGTCTTCAACCTGCGGACCTCCAGATGTTGCAAAACTACAACTCCCAGCATGCCCGGACAGCCATCGGCTGTCCGGGCATGCTGGGGGTTGTAGTTTTGAAACATCTGGTGGTCCGCAGGTTGAAGACCACTGTGGCCTTCGTCATCATCCAGACCCCCCTTTAAGTTTTCTACTCACCCCCCCTCGGTGGGAAGGAATGGTGAGCTGGTTTGGGCCATCTATGCTGCAAACACCGTCCGGTCGGGAGGGTTAGTCGTTCCGGGCTGTGTATTTTCACCGGGAGGCCCTCTTCTCCGGGCCGGCCCCGGACTAGTGACATTGCCTTGACGACGAAGCACAGGGACGTTGATGCGCAGGTACGTCTGCTGCGCACGGACGTCCCTGTGCGTCGTCGTCAAGGCAACGTCACTAGTCCTGGGCCAGCCCGGAGCAGGGAAGAGGGCCTCCCGGTGAAGATGGACAGCCCGGAATGACTAACCCTCCCCACCGGACGGTCCCTGCAGCATAGATGGACCGGACCAGGTCACCCTTCCTTCCCACCGAAGGGAGGGGAATAGAAAACTTAAAGGGGGGTCTGGATGATGACGAAGGCCGCAGTGCTCTTCAACCTGCGGACCTCCAGATGTTTCAAAACTACAACTCCCAGCATGCACGGACAGCCGATGGCTGTCCGGGCATGCTGGGAGTTGTAGTTTTGCAACATCTGGAGGTCCGCAGGTTGAAGACCACTGAAGAAGGGATTGACAGGCGGAGAGTTAACTCGAGTATAAGCCGAGGGGGGCCTTTTCAGCACGAAAAATTATACTCGAGTATATATGGTAATTTTTTACACTAACATGCTGGTGTTGCCCAATACTTTTCATTTTCACAAGAAGTAAAAGGAAAAAAAGACCCCCAAAATTTGTAACACAATTTCTTCTGAGTACAGAAATACCCCATATGTGGATGTAAAATGCTCTGCGGGCGCACAAGGCTCAGGAGTAAGAGCGCCATGTACATTTGAGTTGATTTGCACAGGGGTGGCTGATTGTTACAGTGGTTCTGACATAAACGCAAAAAAATAAATACCCACATGGGACCCTATTTTGGAAACTACACCCCTCACGGAACGTAACAAGGGGCATAGTGAGCCTTAACACCCCACAGGTGTTTGAAAATTTTTCGTTAAATTTGGACGTGAACATTTTTTTTTTTTTTTTTAATTTTCACTAAAATGCTGGTGTTATCTTACATTTTTAATTTTCACAAGGGTTAATAGGAAAAAAGCCAACCAAAATTTTTAACCCCATTTCTCCTGAGTATGGAAATACCTAATTTGTGGATGTAAAATTCTCTGTGGGTGCACTACAATGCTCAGAAGAGAAGGAGCGCCATTGGGCTTTTGGAGAGAGAATGTGTCCGGAATTGAAGGCCATGTGTGTTTACAAAGCCCCAGAACAGTGGATCCCCCCACATGTGACCCCATTTTATAAACTACACCCCTCGCGTAATCTAATAAGGGGAGCAGTGAGCATTTACACCCCACTGGTGTCTGACAGATTATTTAAACAGTAGTCCCTGAAAATGAAAAATGTAATTTTTCATTTGCACAGCCCACTGTTCCAAAGATCTGTCAAACGCCAGTGGGGTGTAAATGCTCACCGCACCCCTTATAAAATTTTGTGAGTGGTTTAGTTTCCAAAATGGGGTCACATGTGGGGGTTTCTGCTGTTCTGGCACTATGGAAGGTTTGTAAATGCACATGGCACCCGACTTCAATTTCATCCAAATTCTGTCTCCAAAAGTCCAATGGTACTCCTTCTGTTCTGAGACCTGTAATGTGCCAGCAGAGCATCCACATATGGGGCGTTTTCTTAATTGGGCTTAAAATTTTGGGGTCCAATTTCTCTTATTACCTCTCGTGAAAAAGAAATATTTATTTAGTGTTTAAAATTGAATTTTCCATTTTCACATCCAACTTCGACGCAAAGTCGTCAAACACCTGTGGGGTGTTAGGGCTCACTATACCCCTTGTTATGTTCCTTGAGGGGTGTAGTTTCCAAAATAGTATGCCATGTGTTTTTTTTTTTTTTTGCTGTTCTGGCACCCTGGGGGCTTTCTAAATGCAACATGCCACCTAAAAAACATTTCAGCAAAATTCTCTTTCAAAAAGCCAAATTTTGCTCCTTCTCTTCTGAGCATTGTAGTGCGCCAGCATAGCACTTAAAGTCCACATATGGGGCGTTTTCTTAATTGGGGGAAATTGGGCTTCAAATTTTGGGCTCCATTTTCACCTATTACCCCTTGTGAAAAAGAAAAATTTGGGTTAACGCCATCATTTTAGTGTTAAAAATCTAATTTTCCATTTTCACGTCCAACTTCAACGCAAAGTCGTCAAACACCTGTGAGGTTTTAAGGTTCACCATACCCCTTGTTACGTTCCTTGAGGGGTTTCCAAAATAGTATGGCATGTGGGGGTTATTTTGCTGTTCTGACACCATGGGGGCTTCCTAAATGCAACATGGCCCCCAAAAACCATGACAGCAAAATTCGTTTTCAAAAATCCCACAGTTGCTCTTTCCTTCTTTAGCCATGTTGTGAGCCCGCAGAGCACTTTATGTCAACATATGATGTATTTCCATACTCTAGAGAAATTGGGCTACAATTTTTTTTAATTTTTTCTCCATGTACCACTTTTAAAAATGAAAAAATAAAATAAAAAATGGGGCTACAAGAACATGTTAGTGTAAACAAATGTAAATTTAGATTTTTCTCCCCCACTTTGCTGCTATTCTTGTGAAACACCTAAAGGGTTAACAAACTTTCTGAATGTCATTTTGAATACTTTGAGGGGTGTAGTTTCTATAATGGGGTTATTTATGGCGTATTTCTCACAGAAAGGCCCCTCAAATCCACTTCAAACTTAACTGGTCCCTGAAAAATTCTGATTTTGAAATTTTCGTGAAAATTTTTGAAAATTGCTGCTATACTTTGAAGCCCTCTAATGTCATCAAAAAGTAAAAACATGTCAAGTTTATGATGCCAACATTAACCCCTTAAGGACACATGACATACTGGAACGTCATGTGTCCACTCCCGATCTATAACGCGGGGCCACGGCGTGGCCCCGCGTCATAGCGGTTCGGGCCCGGCCTCTAACAACGGCCGGGACCCGTGGCTAATAGCGCGCGGCATTGATCGCTGTGCCGCGCGCTATTAACCCTTTAGACGCGGCGTTCAAAGTTGAACGCCGCGTCTAAAGTGAAACCGAAAGCATGCCGGCTAGCTCAGTGGGCTGTTCGGGATAGCCGCGGTGAAATCGCGGCATCCCGAACAGCTGACAGGACAGCGGGAGGGCCCCTACCTGCCTCCTCGCTGTCCGATCGCTGAATGACAGCTCAGTGCCTGAGATCCAGGCATGAGCAGTCATGCGGCAGAATCATCGATCACTGGTTTCTTATGAGAAACCAGTGATCAATGTAAAAGATCAGTGTGTGCAGTGTTATAGGTCCCTATGGGACCTATAACACTGCAAAAAAAAAGTGCAAAAAAAAAGTGAATAAACATCATTTAACCCCTTCCCTATTAAAAGTTTGAATCACCCCCCTTTTCCCATAAAAGAAAAAACACAGTGTAAATAAAAATAAAAATAAACATAAATGGTATCGCCGCGTGCGGAAATGTCCGAATTATAAAAATATATCGTTAATTAAACCGCATGGTCAATGGCGTGCGCGCAAAAAAATTCCAAAGTCCAAAATAGTGCATTTTTGGTCACTTTTTATATCATGAAAAAATGAATAAAAAGCGATCAATAAGTCCTATCAATGCAAAAATGGTACAGTTAAAAACTTCAGATCACGGCGCAAAAAATGAGCCCTCATACCGCCCCATACACGGAAAAATAAAAAAGTTATAGGGGTCAGAAGATGACAATTTTAAACGTATAAATTTTTCTGCATGAAGTTATGATTTTTTCCAGAAGTGCGACAAATTCAAACCTGTATAAGTAGGGTATCATTTTAATCATATGGACCTACAGAATAAAGGTAAGGTGTCATTTTTACCGAAAAATGTACTACGTAGAAACGGAAGCCCCCAAAAGTTACAAAATGGCGTTTTTTTTTTCAATTTTGTCTCACAATGATTTTTTTTCCCGTTTCACCGTAGATTTTTGGGCACAATGACTGACGTCATTACAAAGTAGAATTGGTGGTGCAAAAAATAAGCCATCATATGGATTTTTAGGTGCAAAATTGAAAGAGTTATGATTTTTTAAAGGCAAGGAGCAAAAAACGAAAATGCAAAAACGGAAAAAACCCCGGTCCTTAAGGGGTTAAGTAGACATATTGTATTTGTGAATCAATATTACATTTATTTGGCATATCCATTTTCCTTACAAGCAAATAAATTTGTTTGGAATATCCATCTTAGTTACAAGCAGAAAAATGTTCAAAATTTTCAATACATTTTGGTATTTTTCACTAAGAAAGGATGCAAGTAACGCTGAAAATTCACCAGTATGTTAAAGAAGAAGATTTCACAAAAAAACCATCTCAGAATCAGAATAAACGGTAAAAGCACCCCAGAGTTAATAATGCATAAAGTGACAATAGTCAGAATTGCAAAAAAGAGTCCTTAAGGTGAAAAAAGGGCTGAGTTCTTAAGGGGTTAAACCTCCCCAAGCGGGTTTTTCTATCTTAGACATAGCATATCCCTTGGTATTGCAAAAACACCACAGTGCTTTCATCAGCCTCATATGTTTTTTTTTGCACCTCTTCTGGACCAACACAGTAGGGGCACAATAGGGAAATAGGTTAAACTTGATGGACTCTTTTTATAACCTTAAGAACTATGTAACTATGTATATCCCCCAATGACCCACTGTGACCTACCCCTACATAGCGTACAGGGATCACCAGACCAGGGGGCCTCCAGCACGCTTTCTTGACTGTTTCCATAACTCTCATAACAGTGAACGTGTGCCCTCTCTTTTCATTCCCTGCTTCACCAGGCAGGTAGAGGACCCCGTTCTCCACATTGGGGTGGGTTCCACATGCTCGCTCATTTTTGTTTGAATCAGATTTCATTTTGTGCAGATAGGCCTTTATATGTGTGAGCTATTATATGTAGCTTACTATTCCTGTCTCTACTAACATAGCACAATGTTTTCATCAGGTAGCGGGCTGTGTTTACCTGTGTCGGGAAAGCTGGCACCGGATGCAGTCAGCATTTGGGCTTGTCAGAAGGCCCACTCAGCAGGGCCAATGTTCTAGTCGCCATGGTGACTGGATTCTTTCCAGCTCTGCTATAGAACAATTTATGAAATGGAAAGAGGTAAACCCTCAATTGTCTGGAGTGGACCTGTACTCTACATTTTGTTTATTTCACTAATAATAAAAGGATCAACGGGTCCTATTTAAAGTGTTACTAGCCAGAAAATAGAGATGTCTTTTGTTCGGAAACATGTTGTGTGACGTAGGCTTCTGTGGTAGCACAGATCTATTTGTGTCACTTTATAGTCATCACATACATCCTGTTTCTATTTGCACACTGCTACTATCATGACCTTGTGTAAAACTGGAGAAACGTATTACTGTGTGCAAGTGATAACAGATTGGCAAGAATCTAGAAAAGCACAGCATGACCTCACAGCTACCTATTCTCTGGCCTGCCCTATTGTGCACTAAGCATGCACACACAAAAGCTTGTAACTGAAGAGGAGGAATAAAAATAGGAAGAACGGTCTCATAACTAGGGCTCCATATTGTGGAAATTCTGCAACACATGAATGATTCATCTCGACAAACATTATTATATTTAAGGAAAACATGGATTTTATTTGTGTAATGTAAATTGCTAAGATATGTATATATATATATTATATATATATATATATATATATATATATATATATATATACAGTCATGGCCGTAAATGTTGGCACCCTTGAAATTTTTCAGGAAAATGAAGTATTTCTTACAGAAAAGGATTGCAGTAACACATGTTTTGCTATACACATGTTTATTCCCTTTGTGTGTATTGGAACTAAACCCAAAAAGGGAGGAAAAAAATCAAATTGGACATAATGTCAAACCAAACTCCAAAAATGGGCTGGACAAAATTAGTTGCACTCTTATCTTAATATTTGGTTGCACACCCTTTGGAAAAAATAACTGAAATCAGCCGCTTCCTATAACCATCAATAAGCTTATTACACCTCTCAGACGGAATGTTGGACCACTCTTCCTTTGCAAACTGCTCCAGGTCTCTCTTATTGGAAGGCGCCTTTTCCTAACAGCAATTTTTAAGATCTCTCCACAGGTGTTCAATGGGATTTAGATCTGGACTCATTGCTGCCACTTCAGAACTCTCCAGCGCTTTGTTGCCATCCATTTCTGGGTGATTTTTGAGGTATGTTTGGGGTCATTGTCCTGCTGGAAGATCCAAGATCTTGGATGCAAACCCAGCTTTCTGACACTGGACTGTACAGTGCAAACCAAAATCCGTTGGTAATCCTCAGATTTCATGATGCCTTGCACACATTCAAGGCACCCAGTGCCAGAGGCAGCAAAACAACCCCAAAACATCATTGAACCTCCACCATATTACACTGTAGAGTGCCAACATTTACGGCCATGACTGAACATATATTTTATATATATATATATATATATATATATATATATATATATGTATATATATATTCCAGAAGAGCAGCACTACTACAAAAATAAATAAAAAATAAAAAAAATAAAAAATAAAGAGTGTGCTCGCAGAGGCAAGAGCCTTGGTCAGGGGCTCACTCAATATAGCAATCCAATGATTCCACAGCACACCAAAACGATTATTTAAAAAATAAACGGTGATTTTATTCCATATCCAGTGTTACAAATACACTACGTTTCACCAGACTCTCGCCGCCATTTTCAAGCTTGAAAATGGCGGCGAGAGGCTGCTGAAACGTAGCGTATTTGTAACACTGGATATGGAATAAAATCACTGTTTATTTTTGAAATAATCGTTTTGGTGTGCTGTGGAATCATTGGATTGCTATATATATATATATATATATATATATATATATATATATATATAATTGACCACACACAGTGGTCAATTTATTACATCCATCTTGCTAGTACCAAGTTAGACCCCTTTTGCCTTTAGAGCTGCCTTTATTTTTGGTTACATACTTTCTACAAAGGTGCTGAAAATATTCCTCAGAGTTTTTTGTCCATATGCATAACCATTTATAGAGGACCTGTTGTGCAGATTTGTCGGCTGCACATCCATGATGAGAATCTTCCGTTTTACCACATCCCAAGCATCCTGTATTAAATTGAGATCTGGTGACTGTTCAAGAAGTACTCCCCTCTAAAAATCTTATCCTCTATCCAAAGGATAAGGTATAAGATGTCTGATGTCTGTGCGATCTCCAAGTGTTCTAAACATGGAAGTTTGGAGCTTCCTTGTTCATGACGTCACACCACGCCCCCTTCATATATGTCTATGGGAGGGGGTATTATTGCTAGTACATAGCCGTCAGGCCTCCCCCCATAGAAATTAATGGAGGGGGGTGTGACACCTGTGGTCGCCTGTCATCCAGCAAGGAGCGGAGTTTGTGCACTGGATGACTGGGGTGCTGCAGGGATCATGGGGGGGGTCCCAGCAGCCGACCCCTGCGATTAGACATCTTAAATGTTTACGGGTGGACTACCCCTATAAGGGCATTGAAGTACAGTGAACTCATTTTCAGGATCAAGAAACTAGTATGAGAGGATGTGAGCTTTGTGACATGGTGCATTATCCTGGTAGAAGTAGCCATCAGAAGACAGGTACACTGTGACCATAAAGGACATGGTCAGCAACTTGGTCAGCAACTTACTGGACATGGTCAGCAACTTACTCAGGTATGCTGCTGTAGCCCATCTGCTTTAAGGTTTGACATGTTATTGACATCAACAAGGCAGTTTTGGCTACACAATCAGTAGATATTTTCTCTCTTTTTTCTTTTTTGACCGTTCTCTGTAAACCCTAGCGATGGCTGTGCGTGAAAGTACCAGGAGATCAGTGCAGCCCATTTGGCACCAACAACCATGCCACATTCAAGGTCACTTAAATCCCCTTTCCTCCCCATTCTGATGCTTGGTTTGGAAAGTTGTTTTAACCACGTCTACATGCCTTAAAGGAGAGGTCCGGTGCTCTCTTTTCTTATTGTATCCGTTCCAGGCTGCAAAATAAAAGAAAACAAACTTTCTCTTACCTTCCTACGCTCCCCCGGTGCTCTGGCACAGGTGTTCAGTCCCCGGGCTGTATTCTTCTTACTTCCTGTTAGCCCGGCATATCACACGGAGCTTCAGCCTATCACCGGCCGCAGCAATGTCCCGCCTCGGTCAGTGACATGTTTCTATGTGACGTGCCGGGCCAACAGGAAGTAAGAAGAATACAGCCCGGGGACCGAACACCTGTACCGAAGCACCGGGGAAGCGTAGGCATGCAAGAGAAAGCTTCTTTTCTTTCTTTTTTTTGCAGCAATAAGCAACAATGGATACAATAAGAAAAGTGAGCACCAGACATGTCCTTTAATGCATTGAGTTGCTGCCATGGGATTGGCTGATAAGCTATTTGTATTAACAAACAATTGAACCCAGTTAAGTGACCAGTGAGAGTATAAAGTCACTGATCAGTAGCAACATTGAAACCATTGACAAGTAAAGGAAATAACATAGATTATCTTGACAATGGTGCCTGCCAAGGGGTGAAATATATTAGGCAGAAAGGTAAAGTTTTTGAATTTGTGTTAGGAACAGAAAAAAATAGGCAAGTGTAAAGATCATTTAACAAAGGGCCAAATTGTGATGACTAGACAACTGGGTCAGAGAATCCTCATAGTGGAAAGTGTTATGCTAGGAAAGAAAACTGGTGAACCTGGAAACTGGGTCATTAAGCCTAAGGCTCATTCATGCACTTGGAGAGCAATGGTTATCAGTGTTATCCTATCCAATAACAAAAATAGAAAAACATAGCTGCACATCCACCATTTGTGTTTTGATCTACTTGCTTCTCAGCATAATTTCAAAAACTAACAGGGTGTTAGTATACATTTTGATCAAAAAGTACAAGCCCACTCGCCACGTCAAGGCCACCTAGTCAGAGCAGGTCCCTAACCTGACACTGGCTGAGCGCCGGGCGGCTACCACTGCCTCCGAGACACCAAGCCCACCGGGGGAGTGACAAGTGGCCAGGCATGCCCCACTGCTGCCCGACCAAGCCCCTGGCTCTGGTCCACACCACCCCACAGACAAAGCATCACAGAAACAATGGCTGCCACAGAGCACCACACCAGTGAGAAACCTACCATGTGCTCCCGGCCAGAGGGCTGGGAGAATGTAGCAGGAGACTACATATAGGTTTCCTCCTAGCATTCTCCGAGCCCTCACATGGTAGGCGTTCACACTGGTGTTGTGCTCTGTGGCGGCCATTGTTGCTGTGATGCCTTGTTTGTATGGTGGTGTGGCCCAGAGCCAGGGGATTGGTCAGACAGCAGTGGGGCTGCCTGGCCACTGGGCCATTCCCCCTGTGGTCATGGTGTCACGGTGGCAGTGCTCGCTGCCCGGCACTACGCCAGTGTTAGGTTAGGGACCCACTCTGACTAGGTGGCCTTGACGTGGCGAGTGGGCTTGTACTTTTTGATCAAAATGTATACTAACAAACTGTTAGTTTTTTAATTCATGCTGAGACGCAAGTAGATCAACATACAAATTGTGGATGTGCAGCGGTGTTTCTGTTTTGTTTTATCCTATCCTATTATTTCTAAAATTGATTAGTTAGCCAATTATTGGATACAAACCTAAAACAGAATTAGGGGACCAGGGAAGGGTTAACAGGAGGGTGGAAGGAAGTAGGAACCGCATTGTGAAGGGGGAAAAAAGAGGGGGAGAGCACCTGAAGGGTTAACAGAGGGTAAGAGTGAAGGGACAGCACCTTAAGGGTAAACCTATGAGCCTCGCTGCAGGGGAGAGGGAGCAGTTCACAGACCTTAGTGACGCCAATCCTCCTGCACTAGGAAGATTGTCAGCTTCTGGCCTTACTGGGGGGCTCCCATGATGTCAGGACCAGAGGCTTCCGGACAGCACTCCAGGCGGCGGTCTCAATGCTGCAGTTAGGCTACAGATGTCGCATTATGGCAGCATATTTAGAAAGGCGCTGTAGGGTAAGGAGAGGCATCGGAGGGTTAGTAGAGATGGAGCAGGATAGGGGCAGACTGAGGGGCTAAGAATACCACCTTACTAGGCCACACCACTGACGACCTAGTCCACACATCTAACATCTGATCAATCGATGATTCATTTACCATTAATCATTATTTTAAAACTGAAAAATTGTGGGTGCCAAAGCTATGCCGAGGTGCTGAGTTGCAGTATACCTGTAGTTTTGTTTTATTTTATATTATATTTTGTTTTACTAATCATTATTTTAATTGATAATATTGATTAATCTTTGCTACCCTAAAAGCTACTGTAGCAAAAATTACCGTACATACATAGTTGCAAGGTTGAAAAAAGTCAAGGATTTCTCACGTCCACGGGAAATTGCCCCATACTAGAGGACACATTCCTACCCAACTGATAAATCTCTAAACATTTTCCTCTGGAAAAGTTCATGCTGTCTATAATAAAAAGCTGTCAGAACACACAGTATATCACAGTTCTGCATATGGAGCCAAACAGAACGGTTATTCTGACCCCTGTCCACTGCTGAAACTATTACAATGGAAACTGAGAATCTGAACTAGACCATGAAATAATGAAAGAAGGTGTTCTGATTTGGATTGCCAAATGTGCTGGCATCACTTACCTGGGGAATAGATGGCACTAAAATACACTTTGAGAAGAAAGCAAGCTGGTGGAGGTAGTGTGATGTTCTGGACAATGTTCTGCTGGGAAACCTTGGGTCCTGACATTCATGTGGGTGTTACTCTTACATGTACCACCTACCGAAATATTGTGGCTGACCAAGTACACACCTGCACACCAACAGTATTCCCTAACGGCAGAGGCCCCTTTCAGCAGGATGTTTTCTTCCTGCCTTATTGTAAAAATTGGTCAGGAGCGATCTGGGGAACATGACAAAGGGTTGGCAATTTTCCGTCCTATAGACATTAAAGGGGTACTCCGCTGCTCAGCGCTTGGAACAAACCGTTCCGAATGCTGTAGCCGGTGCCCGGAGCTCATGATTCCATAGCCCCGCCCCCTCAATGCAAGTCTATGGGAACGGGCGTGATGGCTGTCATGCCCCCTCCCATAGACTTGCATTGAGGGGGGTGGGCGTGATGTAATGAGTGGTGGGGCTATGACGTTACGAGCTCCTGGCGCCGGCTCCAGCGTTCGGAACAGTTTGTTCCAAACACTGAGCAGCGGAGTACCCCTTTAATAGTTGCACAAACAGCATAGCACTGTGAGCAACTCCTGAATTACAGAAACAGCATAGCTTGGGATGGGTGCATCCGGTGGATATGTCATAAGTGTGCAGATGGGAATATCCCTTTAATGGAATTGAGGAAATGTAAGTATTTGCTAGGTCCTCCGTAAAGTGAAACTCTAGGCACATTTATATAACTATTTAAATGGAGTAGTTACAGTCATTTAAGATACTAGAGCCAAATAGTATTTCACTCTGGTTCCTTAAATACAAGTTTCAATGTGTTTTAAAGACTTTATTACTTTGTTAACACCACAAAAATAATACAGTTCAGGAATAAAAGAAGCATTTGGTAGCTGTGGGCAGCTACTCAACTTTTGCCTTGTCTTAGTAATGATTAATCAGTGTCTCCCCGCATAAGAGACAGTAGCAATGAACTATGCCAATATGTCCAGTCTATATTTTAACACTAAAAAATAAAGTCACACCCTGACAATTCATTCCTTTATCTTCTTTTTTACCTTGATCTTATTTACTCTCATAATTCAAACTGAGAAATCTGGAAAATAAATCTTTGTGTGTCTTAGATCAACCATCCAAGAGATTTTTCCATGGCACTCATTTTCCAGCATTTTGTATTTTTATTAGGTTTTTTTTCCCAAATGTTATTGCCTCCAGTAAAAAGATGTTTTAAGCAGGCACTGGAGAGGCTTTTTTGAGCTAACCACGCTTTGTAATTTCCATAAATGCGTAGTAGTGTCACAGCACTATTAACCTATTCGCCATTCAGCATCACTACCCATTCTGATGTGTGCGTATTTATTGAACAGGATGTAAAAGAATATCGTGAAATCCATGGCAACTATTGCTTTGTTACATCATGTAAGTTATCATCCACCTCACATTAAGACTGAAATAGCAGTAAGGACACTTTCTTACTACAGTCAAGAGGAACTTAAGAATAGTTTCTTAATAAAAGGCTATGGCTATGTTCCCGCAAATAAAACTTTAAAGGGGTACTCCGGTGAAAAACAATCAACTGGTGCCAGAAAGTTAAACAGATTTGTAAATGACTTATATTAAAAAAGCTTTACCCATCCAGTACTTATTAGCAGCTGTATGCTAGAGAGGAAATTTCTTTCTTTTTGAATTTCTTTTTTGTCTTGTCCACAGCGCTCTCTGCTGACACCTGATGCCCGTATCAGGAACTGTCCAGAGCAGCAGGAGAAAGTCCCCATTGCAAACCTATGCTGTTCTGGACAATTCCTGACACGGACAGACGTGTCAGCAGAGAGAACTGTGGACAAGACAAAAAAGACATTCAAAAAGAAAAGAATTTCCTCTGTAGCATACAGCTGCTAAAACCAGAGTACCCCTTTAAGGAAATCAAGGTGCTGGTTGTTAATGCAATCACCACATGTAGGTGAGGATAGTCGCCCAGTTTTTTTTTACTTTATAGCAAACTAGCTGAGTACCCGGCGTTTTTCCCGCCTAATCCTTATGGGGGAGGAAAAGCAACAAAGGAGGAAGTACATGTCCTCATATCCAATCCTCATATCCTGTCCTCATATCCCAACCTCATATCCCGTCCTCATATCCAGACCTCATATCACGTCTTCATATCCCATCCTCATATCCCGTCCTTATATCCCATCCTCATATCCTGACCTCATATCCCAATCTCATATCCCGTCATCATATCCCGACTTCATATCCCCACATCATATCCTGATTTCCTGACCCAAAATCCCCTCCTCATATCCCGACCTCAAATCTCCTCTTTATATCCCTAGCTCAAATCCTCTTATCCCGATTTTATATCCCGTCCTCACATTTTGACCTCATGTCCCGTCCTCATGTTTTGACCTCATATCCCGTCCTTATATCCCGTTCTCATATCCCATCCACATATCTTGTCCCAATATTTTGTCCTCTTATTCAGTCATCATATCCCGACCCGATATCCAGACCTCATATCCCATCCACAGGAGTTGTGAGATATTGTAAACCGAAAATAAAAGGTTGTGGGTTTGTGTGAGTAGGCTTGATTTGCAAGCCAGACTGATACACGAAAAGGGTAGAAAATAAAAGGGGTGTGGCTCTGCAAGATGGGGTGTGGCATGGGTGGAAGGTGTGGCTGACGCATTCACTAGTGGATGCAGAGCGGAGCTTGTGGAGTAAGGAACAGAAGTCCCATATATTTGCATTGGACTTGAAACAAAAACCCCATCCTTCACTTAAGGGGGTAGGTTAGAGTTAACTTAACTATCCTATATTTTTATTTGATATATAAGTAATATGTGTACCAGGTATTTTCGAAATATCTCCAGCCGTATGGAAGTTATGCTGGAACATACACTTCCCATAAATTTGCATGGGACTTTACTCCGACCCTCGCAAATGGGGGTAGGTGTTACTTATAGTGGACGTATGAGTAACATGTCACCAAGTATTATCAATATATCTCCAGCTGTTTGGAAGTTATGCCGTAACATATATTTCCCATATATGGGACTTTAAACTAAAACCCTGACCCTCGCAAAGGGGGGTAAGTAAGGGTTAATTTACCTATCCTATGTTTGTAGCTAACATATTAATAACTTGTACCAAGTTTCATGTTAATATTTTAAGCTGTTTGGAAGTGATGCTGGAACATACACACACACACACACACACATACACACACACACATTGGGGGACATTTATCATTAGGTGTCTATTATAGACATAGATCTACCCCTTTACACTGCTTGTCTAATTTACACTCTTGCTCAAAATTTACAAAACTTGCGCACGTTCCTTTAATACATTTTGCGCAAATATGGAAATGCTCTACAGTGCACTCCTTCTCTACCCCACACTTCACAGAGCTGCACTTCACAGAGTTGTGGCATTTTCCCGCAGTACACTGCTCACATAGCTGGAAGTGCTGGAGCAGCAGTGTGCGCTGAACAAAACTATGCACATTAGTAAAATCTTGCTGAACAGTTTGTCCCCTTACCTCTATATCAGTGTTTACCATCGAGAATGCCTCCAAGTGTTGCAAAACTTGGCATGCTGGGAGTTGCAGTTTTGCAAAAGCTGGAGGCACCCTAGTTGGTAAACACTGTGTACATCTACCAGAGCTGCGTGTGTGATCATGTACATGTAGCAGAAATTAGTGTGCGGCATGTGTATTGAGCAGAGCTGAATGTGTGATTATGTGTAAGCATGACCACGCACACACTCAACTACAGCTACATACACTGGATCATACACTCTGCTCTGCTGCATACACATGATCACACACTCAGCCCTGCTGCATGCACACAATCACACACTCAACTCTGCTGCATACACATAATCACAGACTCAGCTCTGCTGCATACACATGATCACTCACTCAGCTCTTCTGCATACACACAGTCACACACTCAGCTCTGCTGCATTTAAACTATCACACACTCAGCTCTGCTGCATACACATGATTACACATATAAATAGACCTAACAGCTATACCTCCTTCTCCATCCCTGCACAGTGTTATAGCCTTAGCTGTATGGTCACCATGGTTATACTCTACACAGGTGCAATCTCCTGCACTCATCAAGAACAGCAGGAGTTTTAATTTTACACAGTTGAAGTTTGAACATCGGGAATAATTTCTACCTCCTCACGTTCTAATAGCTGATCGGAACACCATGGTTTTACCGCCGTGGTCCCAATCAGCTCCGCTGAGCTGCCGGGAAGTATTTCTGGATGAACGGTGAAGACAGGTATTAGCCAGGGGTCACGGCCTCTCCAAAGTGCCGGAACATTACAGCTATTATGCGGGGGGACCCCGCATTATAGCACTGGAAGAGGGGAACAGAACGCCAGTATTCCTAGGAGCAAGAATTCATTTTCATTTTTTCCTAATCACTTTCTAAAAATCATAACGCTTTTAATTTTGCACATAAAATTCGATATGATGGCTTATTTTTTGCGCCACTAATTCTACTTTACAGTGACATTAGTCATTTTACCCAAAAATCCACGCGAAACAGGAAAAAAATTAATTGTGCGACAAAATTGAAGAAAAAATTTCATTTTTTAACTTTTGTGGGCTTCTGTTTCTACGCAGTGCATTTGTTGGTAAAAATGACACCTTATATATATTCTGTAGGTTCATACGGTTAAAATGATACTCTACTTATGTAGGTTTGATTGTGTCGTACTTCTGAAAAAAATCATAACTACATGCAGGAAAATGTATACGTTTAAAATTGTCATCTTCTGACCCCTATATCTTTTTAATTTTCCGTGTACGGGCCCGTATGAGGGCTAATTTTTTGCGCCTTGTTCTGAAGTTTTTATCGGTACCATTTTTGCATTGATCTGACTTTTTGATTGCTTTTTATTCTTTTTTTATGATATAAAAAATTACCAAAAATACGCTATTTTGGACTTTGGATTTTTTTGCGCGTACGCCATTGACCGTGTGGTTTAATTAACAATATATTTTTATGGTTCGGACATTTACGCATGTGGCGATACCACATATGTTTATTTTTATTTACACAATTTTTTATGGGAAAAGGGGGGTGATTCAAACTTTTATTAGGGAAGGGGTTAAATGACTTTTATTAAAGGGGTTATCCACCAATCGGTGATTTTAGTACGTACCTGGCAGACAGTAATGGACATGCTTAGGAAGGATCTGCGCTTGTCTTGGGGCTAAATGGCTATGTCATGAGATTACCATAACACTGTGGCTAGCTTTTTGTGAAAATGTATTTCCTGTTTGACTTATGTTTTTTTGACTACAAATCCCACAATGCCATTTTTCTCCCTCTCACATATCAGCCACACCACCCATTGAAACAAAAGACCTGTGGTTTTCAATCAGAGTGCCTACAGCTGTTGCATTAGTTGCAGATTGATCCCTCCACCCATTGAAGCAGACAGGCTCCCTGTCATCAGCTGACTAGTGAGTCAGGTCTCGGCCGCATTGCAAGCTGGGAAAAATCCGAGACAATGGTCATTTTGTATGCTGTTAAAATAAATATTGTAGTGAAAATCACATAAGAATTGTGAGAAAACCGTCACACACAGGTACAGACACTATATTATGAACCACACTAACTTTACAGCCCCTGTAGCATAGTCAAATAAAAAAAAATCCCGGAATACTCCTTTAACTTTTTTCCCCCACTTTTTAGGAGGCTATAACACTGCACATACTGATCTTTTACCCTGATCCCTGCAAAGCCATAGCTGTAGCTCAGGCTTGGTGCAATCAAACGCCGATCGGACGCGACGGAGCAAGGTAAGGGGGCCTCCGCTCGTGTCCTAGCTGATCGGGACATCGCGATTTTATCGCAATAGTCCCGATCAGCCCGAGTGAGCTTCCGGGAAGCGTTTACTTTCATTTTCGCCTCTGAAGGGTTAATAGTGCGCGCCACAGCGATCGGTGCCGTGCGCTATTAGCCCAGGGTCACGGCTATGAATAGCAGTCGGGGCCGACTCGGTGTGATGCAGGGTCACAGCGTGACCCCATTTTAAACACTGGGACCGGCGTCCTTAAGAGGTTAAGCAGATTTGTAAATTACTTCTATAAAAATTCGTAATCCTTTCAGTACTTATGAGCTGCTGAAGTTGAGTTGCTCTTTTCGTTCTAAGTGCTCTCTGATGACACCTGTCTCGGGAGCTGTCCAGAGTTTAAGCAAATCCCCATAGAAAACCTATTCTATTCTGTGCAGTTCCCGAGACAAGCAGAGATGTCAGCAGGGAGCACTTTTGCCAGACAGAAAAGAACAACTCAACTTCAGCAGCTGATAATTATTGGAAGGAGTAAGATTTTTTAATAGAAGTCATTTACAAATCTAATAATAACAAAGAAAAGGGAAGTGTCACCGATACCTTGAACCTCCTAAGACCACGAGATAAAGACGGCGTCCCGCTAGTCTGGAAATCTACCCTGGCAGCGGAGGTGCTAGGACAATAAAGACCGCAGTCACCAATTAGCAGTAAACAAAGAACAAAGGTGCCCTGCATCCAGGTAATCCTGCTCCCATCTCGGGTCACGGCTCGAACACGGAGGACATGGACAGTGGAGCGCTCAGAGGCGACTGCCGGCGGTTTCACGCATAGGAATGCGCTTCATCCGGCCTCGTCCCGTAATTTACAAATCTGTTTAGCTTTCTGGAGCCAGTTGATTTATAAAAAATACCCCTGGAATACCCCTTTAAGGTACAATGCGTAATTAGCTCTACTGTAGACTGTAACTTAGAATTCCAGATGTGATGTTCTATCAAAAATTATGCAAAAAAACACGCAAAATACGCAATTGCGCAATTTTTTTTACGCATTATAGAGCCTGAAAACAGATTATATATAATGATAAATCTCCCCCACTGAGTTTTATATATGTAGATATGCAAGTCACAGATATGGCACAAAACAATGTTTAACAGCTGAACATCCTAGCTTCATGAAACTTTCCACAAAAATCTTTCCGGTAGAGAAACAAAAAATCTTACCAAATGTTGATGAAAAAAGAAGAAATTACTACCAAGTGAGTACTTTGTTGCTTCTCCACCTGAATTCTTTGAGGCTTGAACTTATGATAAACAATATTCTACATCAGGCTGCTTCTAACTTTCTCGAGTAGCGGTTGACAGATCAGCTTTACAGGACAAAGACTTACATAGTTACATAGTTTATAAGGTTGTAAAAAAGACAAAAGTCCATCAAGTTCAACCTATAACCCTGCAACCCTACTGTGCTGATCCAGAGGGTAGGAAAAACCCTTTAGGGTCCACTCACACACTGGATCCTCTGGATTTTAAGTTGCGGATTTTATAGGGCAATTTGATTGTATTTTTGACTGACGTGTCAATAAAGGGAATCCACAACTTCAAATCCACAGAATCCGTTTTATAATGCCAATTGCCCCATACAAGGTGTAAAATTTCCTTCACGATCACAATTAGCATATGAGAATAAATCCCTGGATTAAAGTTCTATTCCCATAAATCATGGACCAACTGTGGCCTCCCCTTAGGGCATTTTGTATTAACTGAAAGTATTTTGGGATAAAAAAAATAAAAATACCAAAATGTTTAAACCTTTTCTCGTCTGCAACTTCTATTTATTAATGTACATGGCAAGCTACATAAGCTTGCTTACAGTGAAATCTGACATCCAAAAGTTGTCCTTAGCCTTTAGTTTCCTTCATGGATTTTCAATCAAATTGATATTCAGACTGCATGCTGCCAATGTCATTTGGCTGATGCACCTTTACTGAAGAAAAGCTTTGAGGGAATCTGTCAAGTGTTGTTTTTTAATCTATGTTTATCAATTCAACTCTGCTACATCCGCATGATATACAGTACATGCATTGGGAATATACATGTATACATGAAGTAAATGTAGCAGAGCCTACATTGAGCGGTTGGTAAAAGACAGAACGTTATGTGACCCATGGGCACTGCTTCTCTCCTCCGCCCCCCTCCCTCCCCAGTTTATAAGCCCAGTGCTGCACTGTCCCCCACATCGGGGGACTAATCATATGTCACCCGTGAGCGCTGCTTCTCTACCCCCCCCCCCCCCAATAATTAATAGCCGCTGTACTGTACTATCCTGTGCCCGGGCTGCAAAAGTAAACAAAATAAACTTTAACTCACCTTCCTACATTCCCCTGTTACCGGCCTCACGGTCCAGCGATGAAAGCCTCATGCTGCTTCCTGGGGATGGGAACGTCACAGAGCCGTCAGCCTATCACTGGCCGCAGCGATGTCCCGCCTCGGCCTGTGATAGGCTGAGCGCACTGTCATGTAAGAAGCCGGCCGGCTCCGCTCCTTACATGTGGCCGGTGATAGGCTGACGGCTCTGTGACATTCCCATCCCCAGGAAGCAGCAAGAACATCAGAGGGACCGTAGTAAGGTATGTTAAAGTTTATGTTGTTTATTTCTGAAGCCCGAGCACAGGATAGTACAGTACAGTGCCGCAGCTGATAATTATTTGGGGGGGGGGAGGGGGAGAGAAGCAGCGCCCGCAGGTCACATATGATTAGGGGATAGTGCGCTGTGGCTGATAATTCATTAATTCGAGGGGGGGCAACCGGTATTGCGGTATAGGAAGAATTCATATCGTGCAGGAAATAAATTTCAGTAGGAACCGGTATACCGCCCAGCACTACGTAGCGAAACTGTCACGGTTTTGCTGTGATTTTGGAAAATTGCCAGCTTTGTTGAAATTTTACAAATTTCAGTAAGATTGCTAATACTGTTCAGTGCTATGCATGGGCACATCACTGATCAGTATAATCGGCGGTCTACTTCTCTGGTCTGCCAGAGGGCAGACGAGAGAAGAAAACCCTGTAAGAGCGACCGGAGGCAGGTGATCTCCGTGGTTGTGTCAAGGGTGATCCATTGAGCCATACAAAGCTGCTGAATTGCTGCAGATGCCGTGATCAGTATTGATTACGGCATCTGAAGGGTTATTTCGTGATCACTGATTACTGGCGGTTCCCCGGCTGACTTGCTGTTACATCCTGTGCATTCACTTTAATGTACACGAAGTAAATGTACATACTGGTGCGTGAAATATCAGGACGTACATTTATGTCCAGTGGGGTTAATAACTTACTATGTTGCTTCATCCACATTGTTATAACAAAATACTGTATAGCTCTAATTGTAATTTTACTGTCGGAGTGCCATCTCTGCCACAAAGCACAGTATGCTATCAGCATGAACGTTTTGAAAGAAGCCTTTACAAAATTATAGTTATAGTTGCCTTTAGAAAGCTAGATTTTATTTATTGTTTTTAATTTTTGATCAGCGCAGCAGGAGGACCTGTTTTTTTCAATATGAGTTGTATTTTTAACTCCATCCTGACATTTTAAGTACATGTATGTCATAATATCAGAAAGGGAATATGGAGCAGGCTCAGCAGATTAGCCTGCTCCATACACAGCCAACATAATGTACCAACTTTGCATTAAAAACATAGAATGCCTGCTGTGATGTGAGAGTCCCCCCCCCCCCCCCCCCCCCCCCCCGCTGTTTGTTCCACCTGTCTGCTATCCAGCTGTGTCCAGTCTACGTGAGCAATAAAGAAGCATTTGTGTTGAAAATTTGGAGGTGAGTCTTTGAAGACTGTGTGTGGCACCACCCATCAACACTGGCCCTCACATAAGTATGAACAAACATTGACTGACACCTGTGATCTCCCATCTGCATGAGCTGCAGCGGTATCGGATCATAGCCACTTAGCTGTGCCAAAGCCTGCTTCTCCTGTGTGTACAAAAAACATAAAGGGGGAGATTTATCAAAACCTGTGCAAAGGAGAATTTGCCCAGTTGCCCATAGCAACCAATCAGATTTCTTATTTCATTTTGCTAAGGCCTTGTTTAAAATGAAAGAAGGAATCTGATTGGTTGCTATGGGCAACTGAGCAACTTTTCCTCTGCACAGGTTTTGATAAATCTCCCCCAAAATGTGATAAGAACCATTTGGCCCATCTAGTGTGCCCAATACTCTGAATGCTATCTACAGTCCTTGGGCCTATTTTATATAAAGGATGGCCTTATGCCTATCCCATACATGCTTAAACTCCTTCACTGTATTTGTAGCTACCACTTCTACAGGACGGCTATTCCAAGTATCCACAACTTTCTAAAGTAATGCTTCCTGATATGACTTTTAAACCTTTGCCCCTCTAATTTAAAGCTATGTCCTCTTGTGGTAGTTTTTCTTCTTTTAAATATGTTCTGCTCCTTTACCGTGTTGATTTCCCTTATGTATTTAAAAGTCTCTATAATTTCCCCTCTGTCTCGTCTTTCTTCCAAGCTATACATGTTAAGGTCCTTTAACCTTTCTGGGCAAATTTTATCCTGCAATCCATGGACTAGTTTAGTATCTCTTCTCTGATCTCTCCAATGTATCTATGTCCTTCTGGAGATACAGTCTCCAGTACTGATCACAATACTCCCAAGTGAGGTCTCACCAGTGCTCTTACCAGTGGCATGAGCACTTTCCTCTTTCTACTGCTTATACCTCTCCCTATACACTCAAGCATTCTGCTAGCATTTCCTGCTGCTCTATGACATTGTCTGCCTACCTTTAAACGAAAAGTCTCATACCTGGAATTACAGAAAAACATATCCCCTATCCGCAGGGGACAGACCCTCCGCGATTTCCTGTACTGGGTCCTTGCTCTCCCCCAGAGCGGTGATTCATGACCCATGCCCGAAGCGGGGGCCGCCATGCCTCCTCCATATATCTCTATGTAAGCCAAAGATTGCCGAACGGCTCTCCCATAGAGAGCCGTTCAGCAATCTGGGGGAGAGCCGGGGACCCTTACAGGAGATCGCGGGGGGATAACTTGTGGATAAGTTTTTCTGTACTTCCAGGCATCCGCAAATCCCTTTCCTCAGATACTGAGGTTAGGACTGTATCACGTATTCTATACTCTGCCCTTGGGTTTTCATGCCCAAGGCGCATTATCTTGGGCTTATTCACATTAAATTTTAGTTTAGAGTTCTGACCATTTCTCTAGTTTACCTTAATCCCTTTCCTTTGACATTTTCCTTCAGGAACATTAAAGGGGTATCCAGGAAAAAACTTTTTTTTATATATCAACTGGCTCCAGAAAGTTAAACAGATTTGTAAATTACTTCTATTAAAAATATTAATCCTTTCAGTACTTATGAGCTGCTGAAGTTGAGTTGTTCTTTTCTGTCTAGTGCTCTCTGTTGACACCTGTCTCGGGAACTGTCCAGAGTAGAAGCAAATCCCCATAGCAAACCTCTTGTACTCTGTGCAGTTCCCGAGACAAGCAGAGATGTCAGCAGAGAGCACTAGGGCCAAACAGAAAAGAACAACTCAACTTCAGCAGCTGATAATTATTGGAAGGATTAAGATTTTTAATAGAAGTAATTTACAAATCTGTTTAACTTTCTGCAGCCAGTTGATATATAAAAAATTTTTTTTTTCCTGGAGTACCCCTTTAACCCTGTTACAAATCTTTGTGTCATAAGCAAAAAAGACACACTTTACCATCTAGACCTTTAGCAACATCACTGATAAAAATATTAAACAAAATGGGTCCCAGTAAAGATAACTAAACTTCTCCACTGGTTATAAGACCTTGCTCAGTATATACTCCATTGACTATAACCCTTTGTTGTCTGTCCCTTAGCCACTGCCTTATCCATTAAACAATATGAGAGTCCAAGCACAAAGACGGCAGTTTATTGATAAGCCTTCTATGTGGGATAGGGTCAAAAGCATTTACTAAAATCTAGATAAGCGATGACTACTGCACCTCAATTATATTTAATTTATCCCCACTGGCAGCAGCCCAAATCAGAGATAACTCAGATCCCTGTCATTAAAGGGGTTATCCAGGAAAAACTTTTTTTTACATATATCAACTGGCTCCAGAAAGTTAAACAGATTTGTAAATTACATCTATTAAAAAATCTTAATCCTTTCATTACTTATGAGCTTCTGAAGTTGAGTTGTTCTTTTCTGTCTAAGTGCTCTCTGATGACACGTGTCTCGGGAACCGCCAAGTTTAGAAGCAAATCCCCATAGCAAACCTCTTCTAAACTGGGTGGTTCCCGAGACACGTGTCATCAGAGAGCACTTAGACAGAAAAGAACAACTCAACTTCAGAAGCTCATAAGTACTGAAAGGATTAAGATTTTTTAATAGAAGTAATTTACAAATCTGTTTAACTTTCTGGAGACAGTTGATATTTAAAAAAAAGTTATTTCCTGGATAACCCCTTTAATCCCCTAGATGCTGCAGTCAGTAGTTACAGTTGCATCTAGGTAGTTAGACAGCAGATGTCAGTCTTTACTTGCTGCCATTTACCCTTTACCCAACGCAACTTAATCGTGGGATGCCATGCGATTAAGATTTCAGCTGGGGCCTTGTAAAAGTCCCTAGGCCTACCACCTTGCATGCCTCCAGGATGTACTAGTGAACTGATTAAAACACAATATGTTGTGAAACAGGGATATAACAACTTATTCAATTCCTGTAGGGGGAAATAAAGTATACATTAAAAAAAAAAAGTTATAAAATTCCATATATATATATATATATATATATATATATATATATATATATAAACACACACGCATGCACTCACTGGCCACTTTTGCCTTGACGTAAAAAAATGGAATCATGCATGCATATATCAGAACATTCCTTATAATTTCCCAGAACAATCCTTATAATTTATATATACAAACACACACATAGCAATCAATCAATCAATCAATTGGACTGTACACCAAGTGTGCTTCACCCAGCTATAATAAACAATTTGAGGGAGTCTTAGCACTGAGACCCCAACCTAAGACCCCTTCTAATTGTTTATTATAGCTGGATGAAGTACGCGTCACTCCCTGGTTCGGCGCACCGTCCATTTCATTACAGGAGACAGTGAACAGCAAGGAGATACTGTAGTGTCAACATACCCTTGCAGTGAATTGTCAGTTTAATATGCAGCACAATATGCTGGTGTGATACATGGCAAACTTAGAAGCCATTGTTACTGGTACCTATTGACACCCTGTGATTGTGTTGCCAGGGTTCCATCTGGCCTATAAAGCAGCTCACTCTTGCAGTTAAGGTGCTGCAGTCAGCACAGACTGTGGCATCTGAGGAGTTAAAGGGTGGGATTATGTATTAGCTGACACTTACTACAGATGGATCATCTACTGAGCTCATACTGTAATAGTATGGCATAGTACGGAAACTACTTTCTCCCCACACCATCTTATGGCATTGCAGAAAAGGATAAATCAAGTTTTTATGGCAATCATTTTTATTTTTGTTCATATAAAAAATAGCTTTTTTCCCACTTTCCTTTGTAGACTCGTAAAGACTTTTTGAAGTGGATCTGGAAAGTACCTACAGGCAATTACAGAGAGTACCGCAACAGGAGAGTGGAACATTTACTGTTCTAGTTATACAAAATCAACGTCAGGCCGAGTGTACAGTCTCCCTCCACACACACATGGCATCATCCTCAGCACCCACCTGATTGGTGGCGGCAGTGCATGACGCTCTCCTCTGGCCACCTCCTAATGATGGCTCTCCTGACAAAAATCTTCAAGCAGGACGGGAGGGCGCACAGACTGAGGGCCAGGGCACACCCTTCACTATTGCTGTGGCCTCTCTTTGGCAGTACCACATCCTTGTGCCGGGGAAGGCCGGGTTCACTTTACAGAATTTCTGTTAACAAATTTCGGTCGGAAATCCCGGTAAAACGGAATCCCTTTGCGGCCCATGGGATTCCTCTGCACAGTGTATACTACAGAATTTCAGCGGCGAAATTGTTCATTCTTCTAGCGGAATCTGCTTTGCAGACATTGTCGTCTATGGGGAAGTCAATGTCTTTGCAGTCCTACTTCCAACTGATTTCAGGTGACACTGGCTGTACTTGAAAGCTCTGCCTGGAATTTTTCTGCCCAGAGATTCTGTGTGACCAGACCTAAGGGGCTACATGAAGGAGCTTTGTTTGGAATGAGAGAAAGTGCTGGAGGAGCTACTGCTGGCAATCTCCATGGGTAGCAACAAGCAGCATCCCTCTAGGCTCAGGAGGCTTAGCCACTAAGTCGCCTATTCCCAGTGTTACATTTCTTGGGCTGCCAAATTCTAGGTGACTGGAAGCAATTGTTGGTGTTAGGTATAAAAATATATTACCATGCCTTTTTATGACCATAATTATTTGGCCTTTGTACAGTTTAAAGGATGGCCAAAAACTATCCTTACTTATTGAGTTCACTGGAATGCAATGGAAAAATGACTGGTAATGCACATATTGCATTATTTAACAGCAGTTATTTTACGCGAAAGACTGCTACAAAAACAATTGTAAAAGATTGAAATAAAATTTGGGGAGATTTATCAAAACCTGTGCAGAGTAAAAGTTTACCAATTGCTCACAGCAACCAATCAGATTGCTTCTTTCATTTTTCTGATGCCTTTTTTTTTTAGAAATGAAAGAAGCAATCTGATTGGTTGCAATGGGCAACTGTTCAACTTTTTCTCCGCATATGTTTTGATAAATCTCCCCAAAAAGTGTGAATTGCCTTTGGGGACCCATTCACATGGCCTCATTTCTGAGCAGAATTCAGCATAAAAATTCCACTCAGAAATTTCTAGGCAGCAGCCTCCCATATTTTCCAATGGGATTCTGCTCCAATGGGAACACGGCAGAATTTCCACAGCAGAAATTTTAATTTCGCTAAAGGAATAAACATGATCAGACATGCATTGCCATCAATGGAGATGACGCATGTCCAGTCGGTCCTAGCTCCGACTGATTGAGCTGGCACCTGCCGTACACACAGAATTTCCACCTAGGATATTTTATGGTGTGTTTTTTTGCGGAATAAATGGCCCTAAGTCTTTGCCTGCCTTTTAAAACTTTTAAAAAATCCTTACCCACTTAGTCCCACTGGTGAACTAAGCAATGGAAAAAAGGATATATCAAGCACCATAGGACAGACAACAATGACTGTGTTTGTACAGGGCTGCAGAATATGTTGGTACTATATTACTCAGCTTTGATTGGTTTATGGTATTGAATGTACAGAGAAAAACAGCTCATGTACCTCATTATCTTAGGCCACAGTGCTCTGATTTGCTGTGATACTGTGACTGTATGACGGCCTTATGTAATTTCTTTGGCATTATTCTAACTCTGAACGTGAACAGTTAAAAACAAAAAGAATAGCAGTGATATAAGTTGCACTTAGGAATTAAAACAAAATTAATAAGACAAATTCCCAAAACTATAAGAAAAATGTACTATTATGTTATATAAATAGGCAATTAAAAATGTAGTTGTAAAGTACATGTTTTTATAACAAAAAAACATTTCATATTTAGTTTTTTTGTATACTTAATTCCAGCCTCATTGTTTTTTGGCAGTTTTTCATTTACCTTTTTGAGCTAAAGACAGAAGTGGATCCAGCAGGCAAGAGAAGTATACATCATTGCTTTATATGCAGTTGAAACCAGAAGTTTACATACACTATATGAAAGACACTCATACCTGTTTTTCTCACCATCTCACATGAAATCAGAACAAACCTAACCCATTTTAGGTCAGTTATGATTACCAAAATATTTCCCAAATGCCAGAATAATATGAGATAATAAGAGAGAGAGAGATAATTTTTTAAGGCATTTTTATTACTTTCTGCAAAATCAAAAGTTTAAATACACTATTTTACTATGCCATTAAACAATTTGAGACAGCCCATATGATGATGTCATGTCTTTGGAAGCTTCTGATGCAACAGCTTTATTGGCAACATCTGCGTTAGAGACACCTGTGGATGTATTATAGTGTCAAAACATGAAATTTATTGAAGCCAGTCATAGCGAAACAATAAATACAAGCAATACAATAAAATTGTAAACATGAACAGCAACAAAAGTGAACATCAAATGGTGTCAAACACCTCTCATATAGGAAGGGGGGATATATGGGGAGGGGGAAATGGGCAATTTGCTGCTTAACATAGACTGAAGGGCACGGATATAACCATTAACAAAGAGAATATTTATCGTGTCAATCATAAAGAGGAACAAGGAATAATCAAATCACAAACAGAGGTAATATGTCACATCAGAGGCATGAGAAGAGGAAGTCCATGGATCCCAGACCTTATTAAACAAATCCATTGTATCAGCTCGGATGGCATTTAACTTGTCCAACGGCATAATAGCATTAATCCGATAAATAACAACTGTAAGAGATAAATCTGTGGAGCGCGATTTAGACCCTACATGAATCCTAGCTGCCAGTAGAATAAATTGAATCAAACGGAATGATGCAAATTGGACTCCATCAGGCTTTCGGCCCAGCAGACTAACTGCCGGATCCAAAGTTCACCGCCTGGATGTCACGGAGGAAATCAGATCCACCACTTCTTGCCAGAAAGTCGCAGCCCTAGGTGTAAAGCATGGATCCCACTTCCGAACATCCTGTAAAAAAGAGCAAGGAGACGGAAGGATAGATGACATGTAATCTGGCAGGAATAGAATAGGAACAATGTAGAATTTTTAAGGCAGTTACAGTGAGAGCTATTTGCCAGCTCCCTTTACTAAGCTGAGTACAACACTCTTGCCATGTAGAAATAGGCAAAGTGATGTGGAGATGAAATAGGTAAAGTGATCTGGAGATCCACTTCAGATTGGGACATAAACTTCAGTTTGTTGTCTTTTGGGGGGGGGGGGGGGGAGGGGGGCATTAAAGGAAGAGTAGAGAATGGATTAGGAACCTGGACACAGTGAGGAGTACAGGGCCATAGCATCAAAGGACGTGAAATCTATGACAGCCTCCTGGGGAACTAAGGAGCGAAGAAAAGAGAACACTTGGGAGACTCTAAATGATTCTTCAGGGGGAGGGTCAAAATTAGAGGAGAAAGCCTTAGAGGACATCAATTTCTTCCTCACCAAACACCTGTGGAGTGTAGTCATGTTGTGCCTGGCCCACCATGAAAAATCTGATCGTCGGAGGCCCGGAAGAAACAATGGATTAGCAAGGAGAGGGGTAGCAGGGGAGATAGGAGATTGCAGAGAAAGCTTAAAATGAACAGACCGACACAGGAGTAGAGCATAGTGAGAGACAGTAGCTTAAGATGGGACAAAAGACGCAACAAGTTTTGCAACAGCTGGAGGCACACTGGTTGGAAAATATTGAGTTAGATAACAGAACCTAACTGAAGGTTTTCCAACCAGTGTGCCTCCAGCTGTTGCAAAAGTACAACTCCCAGCATGCACGGTCTGTCAGTACATGCTGGGAGTTGTAGTTTTGAAACAGCTGGAGGTTTGCCCCCCACCCCCCCCCCCCCCCATGTGAACGCACAGGGTACATTCACACGGGCAGGCTTACAGTAAGTTTTCTGCTTCAAGTATGAGCTGTGGCAAATTTTTCGCCGCAGCGCAAACTCCTAGCAGGGAACTCACTGTAAACCTCCGCCAGTGTGAATGTACCCTAAAAACACTACACTAACACATAATAAAGGGTAAAACACTACATATACACCCCCTTACACTGTCCCCCCCAATAAAAATTAAAAACGTATTGTACGGCAGTGTTTCCAAAACGGAGCCTCCAGCTGTTGCAAAACAACAACTCCCAGCATTTCTGGACAGCCACTGACTGTCCAGGTATGCTGGGAGTTTAGCAACAGCTGGAGGCACCCTGTTTGGGAATCACTGGCATAGAATACCCCTATGTCCACCCCTATGCAATCCCTAATTTAGTCCTCAAATGCGTATGGCGCTCTCTCACTTCAGAGCCCTGTCGTATTTCAAGGAAACAGTTTAGGGCCACATATGGGGTATCTCCGTACTCGGGAGAAATTACACTACAAATTTTGGGAGGCTTTTTTTCCTTTTACCCCTTATGAAAAGGAAAAGTTGGGGTCTACACCAGCCTGTTAGTGTAAAAAAATAATTTTTTTACATTAACATGCTGGTGTTGCCCTTTACTTTTTATTTTCACAAGAGGTAAAAGGAAAAAAAGACCCCCAAAATTTGTAACGCAATTTCTCCTGAGTACGGAAATACCCCATATGTGGGCATAAAATGCTCTGCAGACGCACAACAAGGCTCAGGAGTGAGAGCGCACTATGTACATTAGAAGCCTAAATTGGTGATTTGCACAGGGGTGGCTAATTTTACAGCGGTTCTGACATAAACGCAAAAAAATAAATACCGACATGTGACCCCATTTTGGAAACTACACCCCTCACGGAATGTAACAAGGGGTATAGTGAGCATTAACACCCCACAGGTGTTTGACAAATTTTCGTTAAAGTTGGATGGGAAAATAAAAAAAATTATTTTTTTTCACTTAAATGCTGGTGTTATCCTAAATTTTTCATTTTCACAATAGGAAAAAAGCCCCCCAAAATTTGTAACCCCATTTCTTCTGAGTAAGAAAATACCCCAAATGTGGATGTAAAGTGCTCGGCGGGCGAACTACACTGCTCAGAAGAGAAGGAGCGCCATTGGGATTTTGAAGAGAAAATGTGTCCGGAATTGAAGGCCACGTGTGTTTACAAAGCCCCCATAGTGCCAGAACAATGGACCTCCAACATGTGACCCCATTTTGGAAACTACACCCCTCACGTAATGTAATAAGGGGTGCAGTGAGCATTTACGCCACACAGGTGTCTGACAGATTTTTGGAACAGTGGTCTGTGAAAATTTTAATTTTAATTTTTCATTTGCTCAGCCCACTGTTCCAAAGATCTGTCAAATGCCAGTGGGGTGTAAATACTCACTGCACCCGTTCTTAAATTCTGTGAGGGTTGTAGTTTCCAAAATGGGATCACATGTGGGGGGTCCACTTTTCTGACACCACGGGGGGCTTTGTAAACGCACATGGCCCCTGACTACCATTCCAAACAAATTCACTCTTCAAAAGCTCAATGGCGCTCCTCCTCTTCTGGGCATTGTAGTTCGACCGCAGGGCACTTGACGTCCACACATGGGGTATTTCCATACTCAGAAGAAATGGGGTTACAAATTTTGGGGGGTATTTTCTGTTATTAACCCTTGCAAAAATGTGAAATTTGGGGGGAAACACACTTTTTTTTTTTTTACATATGCAAAAGTTGTGAAACCCCTGTGGGGTATTAAGGCTCACTTTATTCCTTGTTACGTTCCTCAAGGGGTCTAGTTTCTAAAATGGTATGCCATGTGTTTTTTTTTTTGCTGTTCTGGCACCATAGGGGCTTCCTAAATGTGACATGCCCCCCGACCAAAATTTGCTCTCAAAAAGCCAAATATGACTCCTTCTCTTCTGAGCATTGTAGTTCGCCCGTAGTGCACTTCAGGTCAACTTATGGGGTACCTCCATACTCAGAAGAGATGGGGTTACAAATTTTGGGGGGTATTTTCTGCTATTAACCCTTGCAAAAATGTGAAATTTGGGGGGGAAATACATTTTAGTGAATTTTTTTTTTTTTTTTACATATGCAAAAGTGGTGAAACACCTGTGGGGTATTAAGGGTCACTTAATTCCTTGTTACATTCCTCAAGGGGTCTAGTTTCCAAAATGGTATGCCATGTGTTTTTTTTTTTGCTGTTCTGGCACCATAGGGGCTTCCTAAATGCAACATGCCTCCCAAAAACCATTTCAGAAAAACGTACTCTCCAAAATCCCCTTGTCGCTCCTTCGCTTCTCAGCCCTTTACTGCGCCTGCCGAACACTTTACATAGACATATGAGGTATGTGCTTACTCGAGAGAAATTGGGCTACAAATACAAGTAAACATTTTATCCTTTTACCCCTTGTAAAAATTCTAAAATTGGGTCTACAAGAACATGGCAGTGTAAAAAAGGAAGATTTTGAATTTTCGCCTTCACTTTGCTGCTTTTCCTGTGAAACACCTAAAGGGTTAAAACACTTACTGAATGTCATTTTGAATACTTTGGGGGTGCAGTTTTTATAATGGGGTCATTTATGGGGTATTTCTAATATGAAGACCCTTCAAATCCACTTCAAACCTGAACTGGCCCTTGAAAAATAGTGAGTTTGAAAATTTTGTGAAAAATTGGAAAATTTCTGCTGAACTTTGAAGTCCTCTGGTGTCTTCCAAAAGTAAAAACTCGTCAATTTCATGATGCAAACGTAAAGTAGACATATTGTATATGTGAATAAAAAAAAAATGTATTTGGAATATCCATTTTCCTTAAAAGCAGAGAGCTTCAAAGTTAGAAAAATGCAAAATGTTCAATTTTTTCATCAAATTTTGGGATTTTTCACCAAGAAAGGATGCAAGTTACCACAAAAATGTTCCACCATGTTAAAGTAGAATATGTCACAAAAAAACAATCTCGGAATCAGAATGATAACTAAAAGCATTCCAGAGTTATTAATGTTTAAAGTGACAGTGGTCAGAAGTTCAAAAAACGCTCTGGTCCTAAGTCGTAAAATGACCTGGTCCTTAAGGGGTTAAACATCTGGTGGATAGATTTATAGAGCTCAGCAGCGTTCATTGGGTCCAATGGCAGAGGAACTGGAGCTCTGAGCTGGGCGTGCGCAAGGCAGTCGGCGCTATGTTGGATTTTGTGCCGGACTTCAAGATATCAGGAATAGTTTGAGAAAGAGAGAGTTGTGACCCGATATTACGGCCTTCTCAGTCTTAGACATCTCAGCCAGGTTGATAAGTAGTTTTCGCCGCTTGGGAGCTGTTAAAATAGCGCTAATAGAGGTGTAGGAGCAGCGGGTGACGCGGAGCTCACATAGAACACGTCCTGTTCAGCAAGCTGCGCGCATGGCTTTCCTGTGGATGTATTTTAACCCCTTAAGGACCCGGGCTTTTTCCGTTTTTTCATTTTCAATTTTTCCTCCTTAACTTTAAAAAATCATAACTCTTAAAAATTTTCACCTAAAATGATATATAATGGCTTAATTTTTGCGTCACTAATTCTACTTTGTAATGACATTAGTCATTTTACCCAAAAATCTACGGTGAAAGGGGAAAAAAATCAATGTGCGACAAAATTGATGAAAAAACACTATTTTGTAAGTTTTGGGGGCTTCTGTTTTTACACAGTACATTTTTTGTCAAAAATGATACCTTATCTTTATTCTGTAGGTCCAAACGGCTATAGGTTTGAATTTGTATCACTTCCGAAAAAAATCATGAATACATGCAGGAAAATTTATAGGTTTAAAATGGTCATCTTTCGACCCCTATAACTTTTTTATTTTTCTGTGTTCAGGGCGCTTTGAGGACTCATTTTTTGCGCCGTCATCTGAAGTTTTTAGTGGTACCATTTTTTTTCTGATCAGACTTTTTGATCACTTTTTATTCACTTTTTTGTGGTATAAAATGTGATCAAAAATGCGCTATTTTGGACTTTGGAATTTTTTTGCGCGTACGCCATTGAACGAGCGGTTTAAAAAGCGGTATATTTTTATAATTCGGACATTTCCGCACGCGGCGATACCACATATGTTTATTTTTATTATTATTTACATAATGTTTTTTTTTTTTTTGGAAATGCCGGGTGATTCAAACTTTTATTAGGGGAAGGGATAATTGAAAGGGTTAATGATTTTTTTACACTTTTCTTATGCAATATTATAGCTCCTATAGGGGGCTATAACATTGCATGTACTGATCTTTTACACTGATTGATCCATCTCCATAGGAATGGATCAATCAGTGTTTTCGGCGATTGAAAGCTCAAGCCTGGATCTCAGGTTTGAAGCATTCATTCGGCGATCGGACAGCACAGGAGAAGGTAAGAAGACCTCCTCCTGTGCTACAGCTGTTCGGGATGCCACGATTATACCGTGGCGATCCCGAACAGCTCCCTGAGCTAACTGGCAACTTTCACTTTCGTTTTTAGCCGCGCGGCTCAGCTTTGAGCGCGCGGCTAAAGGGTTAATAGCGCACGGCACAGCGATCAGTGCCGCGCGCTATTAGAGGCGGGTCCCGGCTTCACTATGACGCCGGGCCCGCCGCGATATGATGCAGGGTCACCGTGTGACCCCGCGTTATATCGCAGGACCGGGACCCAGGACGTACCCATACGTCCTGGGTCCTTAAGAGGTTAATGCACACCAGAAACACACTTCTGTGTGTAACATCATGGGAAAGTCTAAAGAAATCAGGAAGATATCAGGGAGAGAATTATGGACTTGCACAAGTCTGGATAATCCTTGAGTTAAATTTCCAGGTACCTGCAGGTGCCTCGTTCATCTGTACAAACAATTATACACAAGTACAAACAAGATGGGAATGTCCAGCCATCATATCGCTCAGGAAGGAGACAGGTTCTGTGTCTCAGAGATGAATGTGCTTTGGGCCGACATTTGCATATCAACCCAAGAACAAAAGCAAAAGATCTTGTGAAGATGCTGGCGGAAGCTGGTAAGATTTTATCATTATCCACAGTGAAACAAGTACCGTATCAACATGGGCTGAAAGGCCACTCTGCCAGAAAGAAGCCATTACTCCAAAAGAAACATAAAAGCTAGATTAGGCTCCTTTTACACTACCTCTACTGCCCGTCAGTAACGGGTCCATTGGAAGATAGCGGGAGACAAATTAGTGCTTTTTTCTCCCTCTATCTTCCGGCGGAATAACGGCCGCAATAACGGACGTCAGAGAATCCTAATCAAGTGAATGGGATCCTCTGTGCCCGTTATGCCTCCTGTTGGGCTCTGTAACAGTTGTTTTGCTGCAGGAGGGACTGGTGCACTTCACAAAATAGATGGCATCATGAGAAAAGAAGATTATGTGGCAGTACTGAAGCAGCATCTCAAGACATCAGCCAGTAAGTTAAAGCTTGGGCAGAAATGGATCTTCCAAATGGACAATGACCTGAAGCATACTGCCAAACTGGTTACAAAGTGGCTTAAGGATAACAAAGTCAATGTTTTGGAGTGGCCATCACAAAGCCCTGATCTCAATCACATTGAAAAGTTATGGGCAAAGCTGAAAAGGCAGGTAAAAGCAAGGTGACTTACAAACATGGTTCAGTTACACCAGTTCTGTCAGGAGGAATGGGCCAAAATTCCTACCAACTATTGTGAGAAGCTTGTAGAAGGATATCCAAAACAATTGACCCAAGTCATACAGTTTAAGGGCAATGCTACCAAATACTAATAATATGTATGTACAATTTTGACTTTGCAGAAAGTAATAAAAATGCCTTAAAATGTTTTCTCTCATTATTTTGGCATTTGGCAAATATAAATAATTTTGGTAATCCTAATTGACCTAAAACGGGTAAGGTTTATTCTGATTTCATGTCAGATAGGAAGAAAAACGTGTATATGTGTCTTTTTATATAGTGTATGTAAACTTCTGGTTTCAACTGTATTCCCCATTCCTTTTGAATTCTGTCTCCACAGTGGCCTTTACACAGGTCGCAGAGCATGCCCCAAACACTATTCCATAAAGTCAATAGGTTGTTTTTTAACTAAAGGCAATAGGTTGTTTTCTGACTAAAATGTTCATGTCCATGTGTCTTCTGTATTGCAAATCTGCAATTGCTGTTTATAGCTCAGTGCAGCAAGCTGTTCCTATAACTAAGGAAAATAGAATAAAACTGGATCAGAAAAAAATCTGAATCCCTTTAATCCCTAAAAATAAATACAAGTGATACATTCTGGTTAGCTTTGTTATTGATGATAACATTATAATTATGTATAGAACTTATTGTAATACTGTATGTTTTTTTGTTTGTTTTTTTGTTTTTGTTTTTTACAGATAAGGTATTTGAAAAAGGCCATTTTAAAAGCATTCTGCCAAAATGTTGGAAAATGAAAATGTGCTTTATGGACACTCACGCATTTCTATGGACAGCATTAGAAGCCCTTTAACTGGGTTCTAGATAAATATAAGACACTCTTCTGTAATAAAGCAATATGCTTACTGCCACCAGCCTGGCTGATCTTCAGAACCTGTGCGCACCACAACACGCTCTCGAGTTGTAGATATGCCAGATGACAGCTGGCCATAAACAGAGGCATTCCAGACTTCCCAAAAGAAACATTTGGTGAATAATGAGATTCATGGGTGGAAAAAATCCAGAGAACACAGCACAATATGAAAAGAACTGAGACCATGGATACTAAGATTACAAAAAAGAAGAGCTAGGGATGATATGCCATCTTTGCACAAAGAATACCTGACGCTGGTGCCCCCATCTGTGAATCTGCAGTGCGTGTTTGGGGGTTCCTGCCCCTCTGTATGGCAGAATAAGATGGTTATGTCTCAGGGCACATACACTTTCCTCAGTTGTTTTGCTGGATTTTGGCTTATCTGGGGGCTGATAGTATTGCTGTGCTGTCTCTGCAGTTTTCTAAGGCGTCGCATGAAGCGACGCAGGGAGGAGAGGCTGCGGGAGCAGAGTTTACGTTCTGTACAGATTGAGCCTCTTCAGTATGAGGAATATGTTAGCAGCCCACGCATTCCGGTGGCACACAGAATCCGCGCACAAGCAGCATCTCAGGCACCACCGCCCGCAGCACAGGCTCGCCCATGGTCTGCCACCCGCAGGAATGGTAAGAGAGTGAAAAGCAATAAAAAATATAATGTCAACAGTACAGTGCTGTCTGATGGAAGAAAATAATGCATCTTTTCTATTTGCATGTTCCTAGGACCTGCTCCAAGTGCTGCTAGCCGGGACATCCCTTCCATGAGTCAAGGTAAGAATGTTGTCTCGTACAGATCAGTAGTAGAACTTATTGACAGCAAAGATGCAGCATTAAAAATATGCCTCTGCCCCCTTCACCCCACAGCTAATCACATATATATATGCTTTACTGATTTCAGCTTGCAGTAGGCAACCTGGATGCCTGACACCCCCATAAAGTCTGTACAGTACCCAGCTCTATTATGCTTTGACTCACTGCTATTCCTCTGCACACACTGTGCTGCACAAAGTGATGCATTGATCTCTGCAACCTATTTTCAGTATGGACAGCAAAGTGTGTGTGGCAGGATAGAAAGCACTCACAGGCTGATGTACTGACAGATGCACTGGAACAGGAAAATGTACAAAGGAGGGCAACTAATCTAGTATGGACAGCAAAGTGTGTGTGGCAGGATAGAAAGCACTCACAGGCTGATGTACTGACAGATGCCCTGGAACAGGAAAATGTACAAAGGAGGGCAACTAATCTAGTATGGACAGCAAAGTGTGTGTGGCAGGATAGAAAGCACTCACAGGCTGATGTACTGACAGATGCCCTGGAACAGGAAAATGTACAAAGGAGGGCAACTAATCTAGTATGGACAGCAAAGTGTGTGTGGCAGGATAGAAAGCACTCACAGGCTGATGTACTGACAGATGCCCTGGAACAGGAAAATGTACAAAGGAGGGCAACTAATCTAGTATGGACAGCAAAGTGTGTGTGGCAGGATAGAAAGCACTCACAGGCTGATGTACTGACAGATGCCCTGGAACAGGAAAATGTACAAAGGAGGGCAACTAATCTAGTATGGACAGCAAAGTGTGTGTGGCAGGATAGAAAGCACTAACAGGGTGATGTACTGACAGATGCCCTGGAACAGGAAAATGTACAAAGGAGGGCAACTAATCTAGTATGGGGCAATTTAGGAAAGAGCAAAGATTACAAGAATTACATTTCTTTAGTCTCAAGAAGAGGCATTAAAAGGAAAATATGAACTACATATTTGAAGGGAATGTGTTACCTAGATTTATTCTTTCTGTTCAGAGTCAGATACTGAAATATGTCCTTTTTTTCTAATTTCTTTCTATGTTCTTATTTTTTAGATTTCATTTTGTGTATATATTAACAGAAAGTCTTAGCATAGTTTTATGCCTAGTGGCCAGAATGGAAACTACAACATTCCAGGATTATTATATGTAGATAAAAATTAGGAAATTATGGTTCACATAAAAATCCAATAAAAAAAAAGAACAGGTCATTTTCTGTTGACACATTCACTTCATATAAATGGCCCATACAAAAATATTGTAAAAAGCTGTTTCAGGTAAAACCCCCTCAAAAGACAAGAGGACACTCCATCTGCCCCGAGAGGAAAAAAGGTTTAATCTCCAGAGGCTACAAGTCTTCTTTATCATAAGAATTGAAAAAAGTGTGCCACATATGGTTCTACCCTTTGAAGTTACGAAAACAGCCTTGCTGGCAGTGCTATGTTGTTTACACAAACCCCATTAAAGGATGCCAGAAAGTTAAACAGATTTGTAAATTACCTTCCAGTACTTATTAGCTGCTGAATACTACAGAGGAAATACTTTTCTTTTTGGAACACAGAGCTCTCTGCTGACATCATGACCACAGTGCTCTCTGCTGACATCTCTGTCCATTTTGGGAACTGTCCAGAGCAGCATATGTTTTCTATGGGGATTTTCTCCTACTCTGGACAGTTCTTAAAATGGACAGAGATGTCAGCAGAGAGCACTGTGCTTGTGATGTCAGCAGAGAGCTCTGTGTTCCAAAAAGAAAAGTGTTTCCTCTGTAGTATTTAGCAGCTAATAAGTACTGGAAGGATTAAGATTTTTTTAACAGAAGTAATTTACAAATCTGTTTAACTTTCTGGCACCAGTTGATTTAAAAAAAAAAAAAAAAGTTTTCCACCGGAGTACCCCTTTAAAGTTTATAGGAATTACGCAAACTGTGCAAAACAGCACAACTATCAGAAATGTATATTCTGTAGACACACCATAGATATCCCAGATGGGAATACCCCTTTTAAACTCTCATGCATGCAACAGTACCATACCTGAAACTGTAGGTGCTGTCATGTGATGCTTCATATAGTGCTGGATTACAAACTTACTTACCACAATAAGCCATTCTTAATAAGCCATAAATTAATAATAATTTGATGACCTGACATTTCTTCTGCAACATCAGTTTTACTAATTTCTCTTCATGAAATAGTCCAGAGCTTTTTTTTAAATTATTATTCTGCATTGAATATCTCCTCAGTTATTTCTCCTAGAGGTTTATTGATAAATTGAGAATTGGCCAATCAAACGGACAGTGTCTGTGGAGGAACATATTCCGTTGACAAGGGGTAACACCCAGTTGTAAATTTATTTATACATTTTCAGGAGGAATAATTTAGGAATGGCACAATGCAGAGGTAGAAGAAATGATTCTTCAGAATTATTATTGCACAGGAAATACAAGTATTTACATGCCAGGAGAGGCCACAGGTCCACTTTAAAGTCGTTATCCGGCCTCATGAATTTTTAGTTTGATTTAATATAAAAAAAAATTATTATATTATATTTATATTATATCCACCGTCCATCAGTGCCTGGTCCCTGCTGAGCACTTCCTGCCCCTCTTTAACTGCGCCCCCACAGCCTGGCTGAAGCAGGTCACTGAGCACATACCTCAAAGGGGTACTCCGGTGGAAAACTTTTATTTATTTATTTTTTTTAAATCAACTGGTGCCAGAAAGGTAAACAGATTTGTAAATTACTTCTATTAAAAAATCTTAATCCTTCCAGTACTTATTAGCTGCTGAATACTACAGAGGAAATTCTTTTTTTTTTTTTTTTTTTTGGAACACAGTGCTCTCTGCTGACATCACAAGCACAGTGCTCTCTGCTGACATCTCTGTCCATTTTAGGTACTGTCCAGAGCATTATATGTTTGCTATGGGGATTTTTTCCTACTCCTAATCTCCTAATCCCCATAGCAAACATATGCTGCTCTGGACAGTTCCTAAAATGGACAGAGATGTACTGTGCTCGTGATGTCAGCAGAGAGCTCTGTGTTCCAAATAGAAAATAATTTCCTCTATAGTATTCAGCAGCTAATAAGTACTGGAAGGATTGAGATTTTTTAATAGAAGTAATTTACAAATCTGTTTAACTTTCTGGCACCAGTTGATTTAAAAAAAAAAGTTTTCCCCGGAGCACCTCTTTAAACTTTTGTAGGGCCACACTACACCTTTAGGCTAGGTTCAGACTACGGAATCTCCAGGCAGAAAATTTCCGCCCGGAGATACTGAGTGCGGCCAGCGCCGGCTGAACCAGTCGGCGCTAGGACCGCGCGGACACTGCAGTCTCTAATAGACTGCAATGTGTTCCGCGCGGATTTCCGCCTGAAGAAAGAGCACCGCCTTTCTTCAGGCGGAAATTTCTAAGCGGATTTTCCGCTTCACAAATTCCGAAGTGTGAATTTGTGAACGGAAACCCATTCACTACACTAGACATTTTAGCAAGCGGAATTTCGGACGGAAATTTTACGACTGAATTTCTGTCGGAAATTCCGTAGTCTGAACCTAGCCTTAAAGGCGATGGACACCTTTGCATTTTTTATTGTTCATTTGCTTCCTAAATGCAAAATGAAGACACTTTCTAAATAGTGTTCATTAAAAATGTCCTATCATGTTCCTGCTGTGCAATCTGTGTTATGGCTCTTTTACACAGCCTGATGGGCGATCTCACTGATTGGCGCTTGTTTGCTGACCCCTCACAAGGGTCAATTAAATGTGGAGCTAAGCCACAAATGATTGCTGGATCCTTTGTGTGGCCTTTCATTTCATTATTGTAAGCCAAACTTCACCTGTTTACATAGGGCTATATGTAACTACTAAGAGTGTTTTTATTGGCCACACAAAAGAAACAATCAGCCAGTGAATGAGTGTTTGCTTATTCATTGACTGATCCTTGGCCTTTATACAAGGATTGATTAGCGCAAACGAGGGTTCCTACATACACTCATTTGCCCACTAATCGGACCATGTAAAAGTACCTTAAAGGGGTACTCCGGCGCTAAACATCTTATCCCCTATCAAAAGGATAGGGGATAAGATGTTAGATCACTGGGATCCCGCCACTGGGATCCCGCCCCGCGTTCTCTCCTGCAGAACCCCTTTTTTTTAGCTGCACAGAGCGAGGATCCCTCTGTGGCTGATGACAGGCGGTGCAGGGGACGGAGTATCGTGCTGTCACGGCCCCGCCCCCTTGTGACATCACGCCCCGCCCCCTCAATGCAAGTTTATGGGATAGGTGATAACATCTTATCCCCTATTCTTTTGATAGGTTGATAGGGGGTGAGATGTTTAGCCTCGGAGTACCCCTTTAAGTCTTATACCTAGCTTGCAGTGCTGAGGAATGTGACAAACATTTTTGTTAAAAACTGTTTCTGATGACTTTCAGCTTTCCCCCTCCATTCTTTTACTACTTAGAGATAGAAGAGAGAGAGATTATACACAGCAGCTCAAAGTGAGGAAACAGGAGAGAGCATACTTGGAGGGCAGCTCACACAGGATATTGATATGGAGGAAAGCTCACACTAACAAAAAAACTTTTTTAGAACAATGTAGCTTGTTCACTTCACGTTTTCTCCCATACGGGAGCGCATACGGCAGGGGGGAGCTAAAACCTTGCGCTCCCGTATGCCTTTCTATGCGCTCCCGTATGTAATTCATTTCAATGAGCCGGACGGAGTGAAACGTTCGGTCCGGTCGGCTAATTTTTGCCCCGTATGCGCTTTTTCCCTGGACCTAAAACTGTGGTCAATCATGGTTTTAGGTCCGGTTGTAAAAGCGCATACGGCGCAAAAATGAGCCGAACGAACGTTTCACTCCGGCCGGCTCATTGAAATGAATTACATACGGGAGCGCATAGAAAGGCATACGGGAACACGAGGTTTTAGCTCCCCCGTGCCGTATGTGCTCCCGTATGGGAGAAAACGTGATGTGAACCCAGCCTAAGATACGGAATCTTATGATCTTACTATTTTTAATGGGTGCTTTGCTGTTCCCACTAGAGTCAAAGGGAGTTACTGTCATTGTGTAAAATTGTCAGTTTGGCTGTTTCTAGCTTTCTGACCACCTCCTTCAATCACAAGCAGACTGAAGGGGAAGCCCCCCTTAAATGAGCACTGTGAGCCCCCCTTAAATGAGCACTTAATTTTTTGATATGTTGTAGTACTTATGTACTACAACATATCTGTAATATATTTTCATTATTTATTTTGAAAACCGGCCACTAGGGGTCTCCTTCCTAGTGGCCGGCTGCAGCACGGCGTGACGTCACGCCTGAATTCAGACCGATTGCGGCCGGGCAATCGGTCCTAATTCATTTACATTGCACTCGCTCCCGGCCTGTCAATCAGACAGGCGGGAGCGAGCGCATTGGCTACCCGGCCACTGGCTGAGAGCGGTGTGACGGAGGGAATGGGGGTGGGGGGGGGGTGTGTAGCGGTGTGATGTAGGGAATGGGGTGCGGGGGGGGGGGGGGGGGTTAGCGGTGTGACGGAGGGAACGTAGTAGCGCCGCATGACACTAACTTATAGTTCATCTACACAGGGTGCCTCCAGCTGTTTCACTACTACAACTCCCAGCATGCCCTGACAGCCAATAGATGTCAGGGCAAGCTGGGAGTTGTAGTGGTGAAACAGCTGGAGGCACCCTGTGTAGATGAACTAAGGGCGGAAGTGTCGGCCCCAGCAGTCATCAGTGACCGTGCCTGCTGGGGAAGTCTGCATGGTAGTGAGCACACTACCAGGCTGAAAAAAAGTTCTTTTTAATATAGTAAAAAAAAATTAAAGCAATGAGGGGGTTAGGGATAGATGTGCAATAGGCAGGGACAGAAAAAAAAATATAGGATGGTGGGAGCTACCCTTTAAGTATGTAGGTATGTCCTACCATTAAGTAGGGAGGTAGTCCCCTCATTAAATAGTTAGTTTTCTCCAGTATGTACGTATGTCCCATAATTAAGTACATAGGGCCCCTGATAGGAAGGTCCCCCTCATTTGGTAAGTATGTTTACCCCAGTAGATTGGAAGGGCCCATGATAGGTAGGTTCCCCCATTTGGTAGGTAGGTTGCCCTTAAGTAGTTAGGCAGCTAGGGCCTCCCGGTAGGCCTGTAGGTATTGCCCCCTGATATGTAAGTCCCCCCTGGTGCCAAACATAAAGTAACAAAAAGCTAACTTAACTTAACTATGCAGATCTGCCAGGCCTCATCCTTCTTTGGTGAAAGTGCCTATGATGAGAGGTATCTTTGCTCGTGTGTATCCCAGGACACAGCAGCCCTGCACAACTTATGGCTTTGTGTAAGCTGCAGGCCTGAGTCACTAAGTGACAGAGCAAGAAGCCAATGACTCCGGAAGCCACTGCCATGCACCTCTGACAGCTGCTTTTCTCCCTTAAAGGGGTACTCCACTGAAAAACTTTTTTTTTAGATCAACTGGTGCCAGAAAGGTAAACAGATTTGTAAATTACTTCTATTAAAAAATCTTAATCCTTCCAGTACTTTTAGGGGCTATATACTACAGAGCATATGGTTATCTTTTTGGATTTCTCTGATGTCATGACCACAGTGCTCTCTGTTGACCTCTGCTGTCCATTTTAGGAACTGTCCAGAGCAGCATATGTTTGCTATGGGGATTTTCTCGTACTCTGGACAGTTCTTAAAATGGACAGCAGAGGTCAGCAGAGAGCACTGTGGTCATGACATCAGAGAAATCTAAAAAGATAATCATTTCCTCTGTAGTATATAGCCCCTAACAAGTAGTGAAAGGATTAAGATTTTTTAATAGAAGTAATTTACAAATCTGTTTAACTTTCTGGCACCAGTTGAAAAAAGTTTTCCACGGGAGTACCCCTTTAAGAACAAAAGAAGAAGAGCAGCATACATTATAAAATGTCCTATAATTGATGGTTGCACGCAGAGTTTCTTGTCCTGGTCAGGAACTGTTCCCGTCCCAGCAATATGGATAGTCCTGCAGCACTCCAGTATTGTGAAATCAAGTGATGTTTATTCCATAAAGTACCGTATTTATCGGGGTATACCACGCACCGGCCTATAACACGCACCCTCATTTTACCAAGGATATTTGGGTAAAAAAAAGTTTTTTACCCAAATATCCATGGTAAAATTAGGGTGCGTGTGTGCGCATGTATACCCCGATACACCCCCAGGAAAGGCAGGGGGAGAGAGGCCGTCGCTGCCGGCTTCTCTCCCCCTGCCTTTCCTGGGGTCTAGAGCCCTGCTGCCGGCCCTTCTCTCCCCCTGGCTATCAGCGCCGCTGCCCGTTCTGTCCCCCTGACTATCGGTGCCGGCGCCCCATTGCCGGCGCCGATAGCCAGGGGGAGAGAAGCGGCGCCGACAGCCAGGGTGAGAGAAGGGGCAGCGGCACCCATTGCCGACGCCGCTGCCCGTTGCCTCCCCCCATCCCCGGTTGCATAATTACCTGTTGCCGGGGTCGGGTCCGCACTGCTTCAGGCCTCCGGTGTGCGTCCCCTGCGTCGTTGCTATGCGCTGCACAGCGCCGCGCAGTCCATAGCAACGATGCAGGGGACGCACGCCGGAGGCCTGAAGCAGCACGGACCAGACCCCGGCAACAGGTAATTATGCCACCGGGGATGGGGGGAGGCAACGGGGCAGCGGCGCCCGCAATGGCCGCTTCTCTCCCCCTGGCTATCGGCGCTGGCAATGGGGCACCGGCACCGATAGTCAGGGGGACAGAACGGGCAGCGGCAGTGACGGCCTCTCTCCCCCTGCCTTTCCTGGGGGTGTATCGGGGTATACACGCGCACACACGCACCCTCATTTTACCATGGATATTTGGGTAAAAAACTTTTTTACCCAAATATCCTTGGTAAAATGAGGGTGCGTGTTATTGGCTGGTGCGTGGTAAACCCCGATAAATACGGTATATTACATTTGTTATATGTCTATTTTATTATTCTATTCTCTATTCTATCTTCATCCTTTTCCTCACCTTCAACATATTACGGGCCTTTATAGTAGCCCAGCACAGTCTGACCTGGCATTAGCTAATGCCCATACCCACCAATTTAGCTTCCTTTGCTTTGTTTCTTCTGCTCACTACATCACTGGCACAGTCTCCTGTCATTGGTGATCTCATAGCACAGAAATAAGTGCCTTGCATCTTTTCTACCTCCAGGTTTCTTTGCCATTTCAAACATATATAGTTGAAACAGGGAATTGTAGGAATAAAGAAGGTAGCAGTGTCCTATGGGGTGCCACTTATGTCCATCTGTTATTTTGTATTGCTGTTGGCTATATATAGAATAGAGCTCAGTTCTCTTAATATACAGTGACATGCAAGTTTAGTCTTAAGTAGAAATTGTATATCTAGTCAAGGCATGTTTTCATAATAAAGTCAAAGAAAAAATTGTAGCCAGCTCACCGCTCATAGAAGATCAGTCCCTGGGCACTTGTTGTTTTTTAAGGTAGCCAGGATGATGCCGAGCCGTTCCATCGGTGCAGATAATGACGAAGAGAAGAGTATACAGCTACCAAAGAAAAAATAGGAGAATTAAAAAGTCCAAAATGTATTGATCCATGTTAAAAGTGTTTAAGGAAAGACACCCAGTGAGGATAAAACCCCCTAAGCCTACGCGTTTTGGACCAATGGGTCCTTAGTCATGGCACAGGAGAAAAATATTAGCTGACCTCATATACTTTCTGTGTAATAACACATGGCTTAGGGTAAACCCCAGTCTCCACCTGGAAGCTTCCAGGTAAAGACTAGGGTTTTCCCTAAGCCATGTGTTATTACACAGAAAGTACAGGGTGGGCCATTTATATGGATACACCTTAATAAAATGGGAACGGTTGGTTATATTAACTTCCTGTTTGTGGCACATTAGTATATGTGAGGGGGGAAACTTTTCAAGATGGGTGGTGACCATGGCGGCCATTTTGAAGTCGGCCATTTTGAATCCAACTTTAGTTTTTTCAATAGGAAGAGGGTCATGTGACACATCAAACTTATTGGGAATTTAACAAGAAAAACAATGATGTGCTTGGTTTTAATGTAACTTTATTCTTTCATGAGTTATTTACAAGTTTCTGACCACTTATAAAATGTGTTCAATGTGCTGCCCATTGTGTTGGATTGTCAATGCAACCCTCTTCTCCCACTCTTCACACACTGATAGCAACACCGCAGGAGAAATGCTAGCACAGGCTTCCAGTATCCGTAGTTTCAGGTGCTGCACATCTCGTATCTACACAGCATAGACAATTGCCTTCAGATGACCCCAAAGATAAAAGTCTAAGGGGGTCAGATCGGGAGACCTTGGGGGCCATTCAACTGGCCCATGATGACCAATCCACTTTCCAGGAAACTGTTCATCTAGGAATGCTCAGACCTGACACCCATAATGTGGTGGTGCACCATCTTGCTGGAAAAACTCAGGGAACGTTCCAGCTTCAGTACATAAAGAGGGAAACACATCATCATGTAGCAATTTCGCATATCCAGTGGCCTTGAGGTTTCCATTGATGAAGAATGGCCCCCTTATCTTTGTACCCCATATACCACACCATACCATCAATTTTTGTGTTCCTACAGTCTTGGAGGGATCTATCCAATGTGGGTTAGTGTCAGACCAATAGCGGTGGTTTTGTTTGTTAACTTCACCATTCTCATAAAAGTTTGCCTCATCACTGAACAAAATTTTCTGCGTAAACTGAGGGTCCTGTTCCAATTTTTGTTTTGCCCATTCTGCAGCACCTGAAACTACAGATACTGGAAGCCTGTGCTAGCATTTCTCCTGTGGTGTTGCTATCAGTGTGTGAAGAGTGGGAGAAGAGGGTTGCATTGACAATTCAACACAATGGGCAGCACATTGAACACATTTTATAAGTGGTCAGAAACTTGTAAATAACTCATGAAAGAATAAAGTTATGCTAAAACCAAGCACATCATTGTTTTTCTTGGGAAATTCCCAACAAGTTTGATGTGTCACATGACCCTCTTCCTATTGAAAAAACTAAAGTTGGATTCAAAATGGCTGACTTCAAAATGGCCACCATGGTCACCACCCATCTCGAAAAGTTTCCCCCCTCACATAAACTAATGTGCCACAAACAGGAAGTTAATATCGCCAACCATTCCCATTTTATTAAGGTGTATCCATATAAATGGCCCACCCTGTATATAAGGTCAGCTAATATTTTTCTCCTGTGCCATGACTAAGGACCCATTGGTCTGAAACGTGTTGGCTTAGGGGTTTTATCCTCACTGGGTGTTTTTCCTTAAATGCTTTTAACATGGATCAATCAATTTTGGACTTTTAATTCTCCTATTTTTTCTTTGGGAGCTGGATACTCTTCTCTTCATCATGTTTTGATAATGGTTAATACAGATTGATATATATGAATTTGCCCCTAAATTTACTCCAAATAAAAATACACCTTTTGAGATACTTTTTTGAGGAGTAGCAATGAAAAAGTTGCGTTTGAAACCGAAAAATAAAAGGTTAAAATGGGCAAGAGAAGACAGACAATACATATTAGATGACTGGAAAAGAGTAATATGGTTGAATATAAACGTGTAGTGTTTCAATCAGAGAGGAGGATGTTTGTGGGCTGCAGAGGAAATTATAGAATACTGTGGGAGTGCTTGATGCCTTCTGTCAGATAAATGAAAGACGGAGAAATGATTACAAGACAAATGACTATTCATACAGCCTTATTAGAACGTGTTATTCCCAACCAAGAGTCCACTGTTCAGTGCAGACGTTGTTTACTGGCGGGCGCATTAGAGTCCTTGATGGTTCTGGAGAGAAAGAATACAAAAAGAACCCTAGAACAGTCAGGGTAAATTGCAGGAGAATGTGAAATTCAGACAGGCTAGCAGGCAGAATCGACTGTAATCTCTATGGAGTAAACCTAGGGCAATGCGTAATCCACACTGGGTAACAGCAGAATACATTTTAATCCACTAAGGGTCATCAACCAGATTGTATTCCACACAAGGTGAATGAGAGAGTCAGTTGTAATCCATACAGATTAATCAATGTACAAGTCCCCTGTGCCCTCCTATGTCAGTTTGGCTTTTTCCATAGGGATAGGCATTAAAGCAGGGGTCCTCAAACTTTTTAAACGGGGGGCCAGTTCACGGTCCCTCAGACCGTTGGAGGGCCGGACTATAGATAACAAAACATGAATAAATTCCTATGAACACTTATATATCTTATTAGTGGACTACCACTTTAAGTACACAGCACAGTTCCTCCCACATTAGGTTGGCAGTATAGATCCCCCACATTAGGTTGTAGTTCCCCCACATTAGGGTTTGCAGTACAGTTCCCCAACATTAGGTGCAGTACAATTCCCCCACATTAGGTGCAGTACAATTCCCCCACATTAGGTGCAGTATACTTCCCCCATATTAGGTTGGCAGTATAGTTCCCCCACATTAGGTAGTAGTTCCCCTACATTAGGTTGTAGTTCCCCCCCACATTAGGTGCAGTATAGTTCACCCACATTAGGTTGTAGTTCCCCCCCCCCCACATTAGGTGCAGTATAGTTCACCCACATTAGGTTGTAGTTCCCCCACATTAGGTGCAGCATAGTTCCCCCACATTAGGTGCAATATAGTCCCCCACATTAGGCTGGCAGTATAGTTCCCCCACATTAGGTGCAATATAGTCCCCCACATTACGTTGGCAGTATGTCCCCCCACATTAGGTGCAATATAGTCCCCCACATTAGGCTGGCAGTATAGTCCCCCACATTAGGTGCAATATAGTCCCCCACATTAGGTTGGCAGTATAGTTCCCCACATTAGGTGCAGTATAGTTCCCCCACATTATGTGCAGTATGTTCCCCCACATTAGGCTGGCAGTATAGTCCCCCAAATTACGTTGGCAGTATGTTCCCCCACAGGCATACAGCCTCCAGCCATAAAGTATGGCTGGAGGCTGTATGCCTGTGTACTGCCCCATTTCAGTGTTCCGACCATCGCTCCGGCCATAGCAGGACCGGAGGATCGGTGGTCAGAACACTGAAGGGACGCGCCGCTGGTAAACACTTACCTACTACCAGCGCGCGCGTCCTTGCTTCTTCTCTTCTGCTCCGCGCTCGGTTGCCATGGGCGCACGCATGGGACGTCAGTGACGTCGCTGCGTGTGCCTGCTCCCGGCGGTCCCCGCGTTTTTAAAGTAAACGCGGGCCGCAGGGACTTCAGAGGCATCCTTGTGTTCCGAAAGCATCTTTCGGAACACAGGGATGTCCTAAGGCAAAAACACCCGGCGGGCCGGGTAAATGCGCTCCGCGGGCCGCATGTGGCCAGCGGGCCGTAATTTGAGGACCCCTGCATTAAAGGCATGGCCTCCAGCTTGCTGTTTTTGCTGCTTATTGCCTAATGTAGAATTAAAGGAAGAAGTGAACTAACGTGCACCACATGGTGGCTATTCATGGTGGCGTAGGTGGGTAAATCTGATCAGCTTTTACAAGGAGGTAGGTTCTAGACTGGATGGGAAATTTATATAAAAGTCATATATCTAGATTTTTTCATTAAATCATTTGCTATTGTGCCCCTTAAAGGGGTACACCGCCCCTGGCATCTTATCCCCTATCCAAAGGATAGGAAATACGATGTCAGATCGCCGCGGTCCCGCTGCTGGGGACCCCGGGGATCGCTGCTGCAGCACCCCGCTATCATTACTGCGCAGCCCATAATGCTCCAGCCCCTGTATTGCCCGTCATTACGCACAGAGCGATCTTGCTCTGTGCAGTAATGATAGCGGGGTGCTGCAGCAGCGATCCCCGGGGTCCCCAGCAGCGGGACCGCGGCGATCTGACATCTTATCCCCTATCCTTTGGATAGGGGATAAGATGTCTAGGGGCGGAGGACCCCTTTAAAGGTTGGTACAAACGATGAGAATGCTTGGGCTGGGGAAAAATGTAAGTAAGTAACTGCCTTAAGGAAAAGAATTAGAGGGTGGTTATCATGGTACATACTTTAATTGGTTGACTGTTATTAGTGGGGTACCACATGAGTCAGTACTGGGTCCACACATGGGTCTGTATTATGTTTATTAACCCTATAAGGACACAGACAATTTTCATTTTTTGTTTTCGTGTTTATCTCCTCGCATTTAAGAAACATTACCCCTTTATTTTTCCAACAACAGACCCATATAAGGGCTCAGTTTAAAAAAATAAATGTTAAAGCGCAATTTTGCAACTTTTAAGGATGTGGTTTTTACGCAGTGCAAGTTTTGTTAAAAATTACATGTTCTCTTTATTCTCTGCCAATTTATGTAGATTTCCTAAGTCTAACTTTTATTTTTTTTTACAAAATCATTATGCCTAAAATAGTCATTTTCTGACCCCTATAACTTTTTTTATATTTCCGTATGCTGGGCTGCATGAGGGCTCATTTTTTGCACCGTGATGTGTAGTTTTTCTTGATACCATTTTCATTTTAATGGGACTTTTAGCATTTTTGGGCATTTTTATATGTTGCAGGGGGTCCAATGAGACCCCTGTGCTAGCTGGGATGGATCATTTATTCCTTTAGATGCCTTGATCGGCATCTAAACGGTTAAAGAAGTCATGCCACTGCCCAAAGTTAGCGGTGAATGCCCAGCCACTGATAGTAACCGACACTCATTGCTATGAGGCCAGAGCAGCTCCTGTACTCGTTCCAAAGTTAGTTAACACCCAGGGCGTATGTGTACACCGTGGTGCGTTAAGTCCCGGGCAGCAAGGGCATACCTGTAAGCACAAGGTCCGCAACGAGTTAATGATGTTATAGAGACAAAATAAATCTGTTATATATATATTAAGCTGTTTAAGCTGTTTTGTTTTTGTAGAATGTACAGTGTTATGTTCTAAGGGGATTTGGATAAGTTGGAGTTCTGGGTAGAGAATGAGGTTTAGTAATGGTAAATTTAAGGTTAAACACTTGAAAAGGAATAATATTTCACCATTACATACTAAATGGATAAACACTGGGTAAAACTAACATGAAAAAGAAATTTTAAGGAATTCTAAACTTAACTATAGCAACCAGTGTCAGGACAAAAAACAAAGTTCTACAATTGTACAAATTACTAGTCCAACTGCACAGGGAATATTGTGTTAATGTTTTAAGCACCAGTGTACAAGAAATAAATAGTAAAGCAGAAACAGGTTTTTTGGCCTGCAACTAGAGCATGATATAGAGATGACATATTCCCATAATGGTCTATTCACACATACAGTGTTCTGCACAGATTTGATGCAGATTTCAATGTAAACTAAATGACTAAACACAGCTTCAAATCCTGTGCATCAAATCTGTGCAGAATACTGTACATGTGAATAGACCCTTTAAACATCATTTAGCCTTTTTCCATAGTAATACACTTCACACAAGAAACCAGCGCAGCTGCACTGGAGAAGTGATGTGTTTTGTGACATGCTCCTGTATCTGGGGAAATCTTATGGTATAGAAGGACAGGGGAGCAAGAAGGCAGGACTTCATATATATGCAGCTGCAATAAACTAGTGACAGCATCGTCATTATTGTTTTACAGTAACAAGAGCAAGACCAATGGACAAATTGCTGGAATTTTTTGTTTAGTTTTTCTTTGCTTTGGTTTGTCTATGAATATTGTAATCTTCTGATACACTTATCTGTGCAATGTCATAGAGTGCTGATGAAAATAGTCTTTATATTATTGCATAAAGCTATGTAATGTAATACACATTTTTATGAATTTTTACATGCAACTTCTATTTTCAGAGCCAGATTTATCTCAGCCACCATGTTATGAAGAGGCATTGCTTATGGCAGAACCACCACCACCCTATAGTGAGGTCCTCACTGACACAAGAGGTATCTACAGGAAGATCTTCAGTCCTTTTCTCACTGTTCAGGATGAGCTTGTTAAACCAGAACAACCCGTGAGCCATAAACAACATCTGGCAGGACCACCCCATACACAACCACTTCCAGGGGCCCTAAGTTCACCAATTTCACCAAACCCTCAAGAACCACAGAGGGTGAGAAGACCATCCTGGTCAGGCTCAGAAATTGGAAGTGGGGGTCTACACAGACTGCCTAGGGGCTGCCAGCTGATCTTTCCTATTCCTCTTCTGGGCAGGACTACAGCCGTTTGAAACATCGTGCATGGTTGGATCATATATCTTAAGAGTTGCTGTGGTCCAAAGAGCATAAGTAGGGAATGGGGTGGGCTGTTTACATTACAAAATGACAATGTAGAACTTAGATGATCAGGGTTTACATTCAATGATGAACTTTTTAATCAGGCAAAATGTTCTAATAACAGATAAATCCGATGCACTAGAATTGTTTCATTGACACTGATTGTAGGGACCCCAGAAGTGCATCTAGTATGCTTGTACAGCTTTCTGAGAAGACATGTTTAACTTGGACCTGATTTTGGGGATGTCCATGTTCTACTGTAAGAAGACTCACACAAACTGGAAGCCATCTTTATTTAATTATTTATTTCTTTATATTTTTTAGTTGCACTTTCTTTTTGTGGGATTAAAGTTTGGCAGCCGTGGTGTATATTTGAGCTGCTGGCTAAATCATGGGGTCCATTTCTGTATGTTGTACATACTGTGTCTACAAGAAGATTCTGTTCTTCACAGCAAAATGTTCAATACATTTAATCTGAAAGGGCTTCACATTGAACAATTTTAAGTTGTGATGTGTAAATGATAAAATCACGTGCCATTCGCCTAGTCAACACTGTGGATGCTAAAGTGACCTGTCCAATGATACAGATCTGAACATTTCATTTTATATTATTCATATTTGAAATCAAGATTCGATTGATCATAATTGGAATATTTTCTTAATTTATTTCCAGTTATAGGGAAAAAAAAAGGCTCTAAATAAATAAATGAAAATGAAATAGTAACTTCAAACATAGTTAGTAACTATGACGTCACGAGCTCCCGGCTCCAGCGTTCGGAAGAGTTTGTTCCAAACACTGAGCAGCAGAGTACCGGTGACACCTGCACTCTGCTTTATTTAGGTTCCATTAAAGGTAAGAAGGCAGATACTGTGACCACAACATTAACACTAAACTGTAGCTGTGGCCTAGACATCTTATCCCCTATCCAATGGATAGGAGATAAGATGACTGATCGCGGGGGTCCCGCCGCTGGGGACCCCTGGGATCTCGGCTGCAGCACCCACCTGTCATTACTGCACAGAGCAAACTCGCTCTGTGCGTAATAATGGCCGATACAGGGTCCGGAGCATCATGACGTCACGGTTCCGCCCCACGTGACGTCACGGCCCACCCCCTCAATACAGTCTGTGGGGGGGGCGTGGCGGTCATGCCCCCCCCCCCTCATAGACATATTGAAGGGGTGGGCTGTGATGTCATGAGGGGCGGAGCCGTGATGTCATGATGCTCCGGACCCTGTATCGCCCATCATTACGCACAGAGCGAGTTTGCTCTGTGCAGTAATGACAGGTGGGTGCTGCAGCCGAGATCCCAGGGGTCCCCAGCGGCGGGACCCCCGCGAGCAGACATCTTATCCCCTATCCTTTGGATAGGAGATAAGATGTCTAGGGGCAGAGTACCCCTTTAATATATACTGACAGACTGCCACAGCTACATTTTAGTGTTAATGTTGTGGTCACAGTATCTGCCTTCTTACCTTTAATGGAACCTAAATAAAGCAGAGTGCAGGTGTAACATGTAACAGAGCCCATGTCTTTCCAAAAGGTCCACCAAGGTAGCTTGGTCTGATGAATCATGCTTTCTTTTATATCATATGGATGGGCAATTGTCTTTTTTATTACATAGGAAGAGGTGGAAACAGGATGCACAATAGAAAGAAGAAAAGCCAGTGGAGACAATGTGATGCTCTGGGCAATGTCATTCATGTGGACGTTACTTAAACATGTTCCACCTACCTAAACATTGTTACAGACCAAGTAGGTACCTTCATGGCAGCTGTATTCTGTAATGGCAGTGGCCTCTTTCACCAGCATTATGCCCTGGCCACACTGCAAAAATTGTTCAGGAATGGTTTGAGGAACATGATAGAGTTCAGTGTGATGACTTGGCCTCTTAATTCCCCAGGACCTAATCTATTTGAGCATTTGTAGGATGTGCTGGAAAAGCTAGTCTGATTCATGAAGGCACCACCAACAGCTTAGGGACAGATACCACAGGACACCTCTAGTGGTCTTGTGTAGTCCATATTTCAGTGCTATTTTGCCAGTATATATTATCATTCCAGAAGCTCTCTCTTCTGTATTCACTGAATGCTAAATTAGAGCTTTATAAACAATTTTTGAGAAGAAAATTCAACATTAACTTCTAATATGACTGTGTTTTTCTGATGGCACTTTTTAAAAAATGATCATCACCGAAACACAGGAAAGTGTCATCTTTAAAGTGGTATGCAGCAGAAATACAACAAAAAGATTAAAAGTAGGATGCAGGAAAGCCATACATAAAGCTACAGTGTAACACAAATCTTTCATCCAAAACACTTTGTTACCTCTTATTGTCACACTGCTCCTTGCTCCTTATGTGCTCCTTGGTTCATCCAGAGTCATCTTGGCGTCAACAGCAGGTAGAAGACTACAGTTCTCGTCATGCATTTCTGACATCTACAAGGGGGTACTGAGCCTTATCCAGAACAAACTGAGGTAAGAAGCTGTAACTATTCGATATATTCCCCAGGAAGTCACTGCACATGGGACATCTGTTCTGCAGCTTCTCAAATCCCTGCAAATACAATTCTTCTGACTACTAATGTAACCACTCATTTGCAGCATACGTTGCCCCCAGAACACTTCCAAATCATTGTCTCTTTACATGGTTTTTGAAACTGACCATAGTCAGAAGGAGCCAGGTAGGGTGAATAGAGTGGATGGGGCATCACTTGAAAGCCTAAGGCTTGGTTCACACAGTGGAAAATTTGTAGTATTTCGTACATTTGACGTATCCATCAGGCACTAGTAAAAAGAAACAGGCTTGCTCTTGCTCTGATTTTCTCTTATATCTGCAAGCTGATTGTTTTTTACACAATCATTTATGGGATCCTCATTTCGTGCAGGGGTTAAATTTTATGGTAGAAAGATTACTCTAACCACCATCAAGGAGTTACTTGTACTATGGTTGTCTTGCTGCTGTTTAGTTCTCTAGTCCTGTTTGGCGATGTTCTCTTGTGTCTCGTGTTGTTTGCGTACCATATGTGTCCACTACCACTACCCAAATGTGAGGGAGACTCACTATCAATATCCAATGATTGCTCCTCCTCCTCCATTAAATCGCCTTCATCCACACTTTTCTCCTTTAAAGCAAGCTCCTCAGAGGCATGGTAGACGTGATCTGAAAGCGGCAGAAGAAAATTATCTGGGTGTGGTTGTGCATATCTGCACGAAATATGATAATTCTTTTTTTTTATAAATATTGATTTTTATTGACACATATTAAATACAGAGCTTGTCAACAAATAAATAAGAAAAAAACATATATGCAGATGAGCTCTAACAGAAAATACAGGATTTAAGCAATTTCTCCCTTTCTTATTTATTTATCCCACCCAACTCCCCACCCATAGTGCTGCAGAGGAGGAGAAAATAAAAAAAAAGGGGGGGGGGGGGGAGAATGTATCAATTATATCTTTCATGCCAAAGTACCTATATATTTCTTTTAGAATATATATATATATATATATATATATTTATATATAGCCCTTTCCCAACTTAAAAGGACCTTCATCCTAAAGAGAAATTGAGCAAGAAATGTTCTTGTAGTGTATAACATACGACCCACCGCAATCCTGGAACTAACTTCAATAGGTAAATCATCCAGATAACCCAAGATACAGACTCTTGGTTCCCTAGGTATTTCTAAACCAGATATGCTTCCAATAATGCTGAGGAAAGAGCTCCAGTATTCCTCCAAGTGCGTACAACTCCACAACATATGCATGAGATCTGCCTCAGGAAGTGAACACCGCGGACAGTTTGAATATCGTTTAAGACCTATTTGGTAAAGAAAAGGTGGTGTTTGATATGTCCTATATAAAATATAAATCTGAGATAGCTGACCACTCTCTCCCAGGTATTGATTTAGGACTGCCTTTAAAACCGAATCCCACTGTTCAGGTGACACAGTGCCAACCCACAACCATCTTTATGTCTCTGAAGATTTTCCAACTTCAGTTTAGGCTTCCGGACGTTCCAGATCAAGTCTCTAAATTGGCCGATGATTCTCTGAAAAGGACTAGGAGACAGCCTAATTGGAGAATTATGAAATAAATATAAAAGTTGAGACATATAGACCATTTTAATAAGGTTAATTCTACCCACAACTGAAAAGGGTAATCTGCGCCAAGCCAGTGATTTTCATTTAAAATTATTTAGAAAAGGGGCTATATTTAGAGTTTCATATTGAGATATATTTGAAGAAATTTCAATACCAAGGTATTTAAGCTGTGTTACACATTTTATACAAGTATTTTCATTAACCTCCCGATCTAACAACATAAGGAAAGATTTGTTCCAATTAATGCAAATACCAGACAGGATCCTGTATCTATCCATAAGCTTTATTAGCGCAATTAGTGAAGAACCAGTATCATTTAAAAAATAATAATGCATCATCTTCATACAAAGCAATTTTATTCACATAGGAACCATAGTTAAACCCTTTCATCCCATTAGTTAAACGTATCAGAGAAGCCAAGGGTTCCATTACTACTGCAAATAATAATGGTGATAGCAAGCATCCCTGTCTGGTCCTGCGGGAAAGAGTAAAATTTGAAGAGACCTCACCATTAGCATGTACTCTGGCACTAGGGTTGTCAAGTTACCAGACCCATGATATAAATCTGTGTCTAAAACCCATTTCCTTCAGTGTCACCCACAGGTAGGGCCATTCCACACAATCGATAAATTTGCCGCAGCACCGACAAAAAGAAAAAAAACGCAACAAGATAAACAACAAAAATGATCTAGCAAAGAACATTATTGATAAATAACCCCCACGATTTCCACCACACAAATGAATAGGGTTAAAAGACAAGCACCTACACCACTTTTGATGAATTCCCTCCACTGTCCAGAGGCATGTTTCATTTACCAAGGCCCAAGGTACTCCATGTTTAGGTGGCTAAGCAGTTACAGCACATATGTCATCAAGTTCTTCCATATAACAGCAGTTGGTATCTTGCCATAATTCTTGTGTGTGGTTGCTTCCCTTTGTGTCAGTGTAAGGCCATGTTTTTCATGGCATAGAGGTTGTTTCATGCAGGTTCCAGTAAAGGTTTTACACTGGAATCTACGCAGAGCCCAAGTACCATTGTAATAATTGGAAATCCACGCTGTACTTCAAATTAACATCATGATAAAAAAGAAGTGACAGGGTATGCCCTGGAATTCTACCACAGATTTCTCTATGGATTTATCTGATGGAAAACTCATGTGAACTTACATTTAAAGACAAATATGTATTTTTTTTTATAACAATAATATCCAAATACTCAAATGTGTTATTTTTGTCTAATCTTTCTATTTTATTGAACATTTTATTTCATATTTAGTACATTATTATGGGTCAGCCTCAACTGCTTTAAACCATATTTAGAGATATACTTTATAGAAAACCACATTGACAATACTAGAGTCTGGAGTTGACCCCATTCACTTCTGTAGGAGAGTTTTCTAGACATGCTCTGTGACATGTGCAGAGGTCATGTGGCAGGGGATTTTGGCTGAGCTCTGAGCATTACCTATAGTGAATAAATCGATCTCATCTTGTCTGTATACTCATGTCATCTTTCACTGTAATCCTGTCTGTGATAATAAGGAGGAGACTGCTGGAAAGTGATCTGTACAGAACAAAAATGTCAGCTTATTATTAGGACAGTTACTGACAGTTTTCATGATAAAAGATAGTAAAATGAAAAATTAGAAACAACATCACCAAAAATTAAACAATAGATCATTTTGTAATGACATGTTCAATTTAAAGGAATTATCCTTATTCTTAAAATCAATGCTCTGTGCTTTACACAATACAAGAATCACTAGTACAAAGGGTTAAATCCATACCAGTACCAATGAAATTGGATTTGAAGGCTGTTTTAAATTTCCAGATTTATTTTTGCAAAAGCATCCCACAAAAAGGAGCATAATTCTGCCACTCTGGCAGGGATGGTAAATTGCCCCTATAGTTTTTTTTAAAATAAATATTTAGCTGTGTGTGAACTGGACATAGAGTGTAAATGCACATCCTCTGCTGCCTCCCGGCCTATTCATTGCACTCAGGAGCGGAATACGCCTCATACCTGGTTGGTCCCGGCTGCTATAAGCAGCCAGGACACATCATACATCACTGATCAGCCTATTGTTTGCAAATTCAAACCCTTTAGACATCACAATAAAAGTTGATTTCTATGTCTAAAAAGGGCCATATGCTGATCGGGATCACCTTGGCAAAATTGTGGGGTCCCTATCAGCTGAGTGGACAGGCAGAGGGCCCCATCCCGTCTCTGTCTAGTCCAATCAGTGCTTAAGATTTCTAAATAAAAGTCATTTACAAATCGGTCTAAGTTTCTGTCACCATTCGATTTGAAAACAATTATTTTCCTTTGGAACAATCCTTTAAGCAATGCATTATTTATAGGGGACTATTTAACCTTAAAATTACCTTTTAATATAAATCAGGTTTTCAGTCTCTTATTTCACAAGAAGGATTAGAGTGAAAGGTGACATCGGTGTATAAATAAAACAGGTTCACACAATTGACAATAGCTGATGATCACAGTTCACTGTCTCCCATCCCTAGATTGTACATTTCCCATGGTGTTCAACATATTCTGTAGGTTCTTAATGTCTATGTAGCTGCTGTAAAGCATATCCTCCACACGTTGTTAGGGTACGTTCACACATACAGGATCCTGCGCAGATTTGATGCGCAGGATTTGTAACTGCAGATTAGAAGCTGAGCTCAGTCATTCAGTTTACATTGAAATCTGCAGCAGAAAATCCTGTGCATCAAATCCTGCGCATCAAACCTGCGTATGTGTGAACATACTCTTAAAGGGATCCTGTCGGTAGTTTTAAGACAACTGCTGACATCCCACATAGGTCAGGAAGGGTAGTCTGTATGACCAAGAAATCTGATGTTTAATGCCGCCTCTGGAAGTATCCAGTAGAAGGGGTCTTTTTTCTGTGTACAAAGCTCACTGTATTTTCAGTCCCTCCCCTAAATCATGATTAACAGCTCTAACAGCTATCAGGAGAGGCCAGCGAAACTAAAACAGTGAGCTCTGGGAACAGAACAAGACCATTCTTACTAGATACTTCAAGAGGCGACATTAAACATCGGTTTTCTTGGTCATGGAAGCAGCATAATTGATACTTTAGGTAAGATCAACTGCCTTTCCCCATCTATATAAGGTAATTTAATGCCTCCAAACTGCTGACAAATTCCCTTTAAAAGTTGCTGAGGCAAGAAGACTATCCCCAAAATCATGTTCAGAGAATAAAATAAAACAATCTTCAAGCTGAAAATTAAAACAGATACAAAAACAATAAATATCATGTTTATTTTACTAATTATAACCACATAATAAGTTGTACATTTCATTTAAAACCCTAAAATGTAGGTGTAATAGGAATAAAACCATTCCCACTCTTCATGACAACTTATAGAAGTTCTTTGGTGGGTCCTCACACTGTGAAGATGTTTTGACTTGTAGGGTGTATGGCGCAGAAAGAATGAATGTGGAATTAGACTTATCTTATATGGCCACATACCTAATTGGGAAGTCCAAAGGTATCAAGAGTCATGGTTTTGTCTCACTTTACAGGTAAAGATAAATATATACAGAGGCACTTAGACTAATCATCAGAGATGTCATCATATAAGATGACATCGCTGTGTAAAATATATACTAATTACTATAAAGTAGTGTGATTACATCATTGTGTAGTAAGCATGGTATATGCTGTGAAAACATTTGCTTCCTGTTAGATGACTCCTAAAATCAGTATCAGACTGGGGGTGCCTAGGGCCCATCATTAGAAATGACTCTGGGTACACACCCTTAAAGGGGTATTCCGGGCAAAAACATCCAAAGGATAGGGGATAAGATGTCTGATCGTGTGGGGGGGGGGGGGGGGGGGGCACTGCTGCGACCCCCGTAATCTCCCTGCAGCACCCGTATTCTATGCAGGGCTGCGAGGGCTGCTTCTCCAGTTTAGGTAACCTCTGGGTTTCCGAGACTGGGGACGTCACGTCACGCCCCCTCCATTCATTTCTATGGGAGGGAGCGTGATTGCCATCACGCCCCCTCCCATAGACATGAATGGAAGGGCGTGGCGTGACGTCACGTCCCCAGCCCCGAAACCCAGAGGTTTCCGAAACTGGAGACGCAGCCCTCGCAACCCTGCATAGAATACGGGTGCTGCAGGGAGTTCTCCTTTAAGGGTTCTGAGGGACCTATCTCTCTCTCTGCTTTGGCTACTGTTCTTTTTTCATTTTCTACCTTCTTGCTTCTCATTTTCCTTTCTGCTTTCTCTCTTCTTATTCTCTCTTCTCCTTTTCCCTCTTCTCTTTCTTCCTTTTTTTCTGCTCTTGTAGCTGTACAACCCTCTTACATATTCTTGTATTGTACACAGGACTTCTCTTCTTGCTCACCCCACAACCGTTTCTTGTACACCTTGTTTTGCCTTTTATTATGCCTTATTGTTTATAATAGTTTTTTCTTTTTTTTTTTTTTTTTTATAAAACCTGCAATAAAAACTGATTTACCATAAAAGGGTGTTTACCATATTTTTCTAGGTGTTGCTGTTCCTGATATATTAGGCTTTTGGTGCACTTGGTCATTCCCTAGCCACAAGGTGCATTGGTTCCTAATTCATACCCTCTAATACAGTGGCTCTCAACCTGGGGTACAAGTACCCCCAGGAGTACTTAGCAGTTCACAAGGGAGTACTTGAAAAAAATCAGTAATGGCAGCCACAGCCACTGGTTACTGATCTGGACCACTTTGAAGGAAGTGGTAGGCTGACATCACTGCACTGAGGGGCAGAGCAGGAGGACAGCAAAGGGGAATCGCGGGCACTGGGCTGCTGTGGGCAGTAACTTCCATCAGTTTTGTTACACCACTGCCCCTGCAGACCGGTGACCTACTGCTATGCGCCATAGCAGTAGGTCCCTGGACCAGAGGAGCAGTGGAGCAACAAAGCAGGACAGTATGGTGGCCTACAACTATATATGGGGGCAGTTTGGGGCCTACAGCTATATTTGGAGGCACAGAGGGGGCCTAGCAACTTTATGGGGACACAAAGCGGGTACTATTACTGTGTGTGACAATAAACATGGGGCATTTGTAACTAGGTGGGTATTGTACTGCAGAAAGAAGCCTAAAATGTTTGTTTGGCTGGTTCTGTGGAGAAGTCTTGTATGGGAGAAATCTTAATGGCGGTCTAGGCCAGATAGTGAAGAAAAGTAAACAACTCTGGGCCTGTTATAGAGGAAAGTAAAGCATATGAATTATACTATAATCATTACAAAATGTCTCTAATATGGGGGTACAATTTTTTGGGAATGGGATGTCAAGGGGTACTCAGGGAAAAAAGGTTGAGAACCACTGCCCTAAGGAATATCTATACTCTCTATCAACCCTGGTTATCACTGTGCACGAGTAGGATCTTAGCACGTAGCAGCTAGGAGAGTATAAATATTCATTAGGATCATGAATCTGGGACCGGTTGGGAAGAACCACCAGTACATTGGAGGCTAGAAAATGCCAGAGTGAACCTAGAGCTTAATTTACATATTCAGATTTTTAACACTCAGGAATGGCGCCACTTAGAAAAATAAAATAAACACTGTTTTCATCCGTCTTCCCAGTACCAACAGGTTAGTGTGGGTGACGCTGCTGCCAGTTTCCCTTTATCCCCTTAAGGACCAAGCCCATTTTGACCTTAAGGACCAGACCAATTTTATTTTTGCGTTTTCGTTTTTTCCTCCTCGCCTTCTAAACTCTTTTATTTATCCATCCACAGACACATATGAGGGCTTGTTTTTTACATGCCCAATTGTACTTTGTAATGACACCTCTCATTTTACCATAAAATGTACGGCGAACCCCCAAAAAAAAAATTTTGTGAGGAAATTTAAATGGAAACCAAAATTTTCCAAATTTTGGAGAGTTTTGTTTTCACACTGTACACTTTATGGTAAACATGACATGTTTTCTTTATTTTGTGGGAAATCACAAAAAAACATATCCATTGAGATATTTATTCACATTTCATAGAGAATACATGGTTAACAATTCAGGACATTAGGTAAAGAACATTGAATACAGGTATACCAATAGAGCCCCAAAAGGTAATGGGTAAGTGACCGGTTCTGCTCTTGCCCTAGTCTGAATGTCCTGCCTATGGATAGTAGGTCCCCGGGCCTTGTGACCTGGGTCTTCACCGGAACCTCCTTGGGTTCCCTAGGCTCGGACAGAAATATAGAGGGTAGGGACTTATGCGCAGGGGCAGTGTAGCTGCATAAAGAATATTCCCATATGATACCCAGATACATACAAACCGCAATTGGAGGTTATTAATCAACATGTGTCATATTTCAGAGTATACAGAGTCCGTGAGTGTGCCCCAGGGACAATATTCAGTATTCACAAGTATATAGATTTAGGTCATAATAGACATGCATCAAAGACAATATACATGTATTATGCATATATAGATAATACCATACATCCCTCCAACGCGTTTTGCTACCTTGTGGCAGTACAGGTAGCTCCTCAGGGATGCATAGGAATACTTAAAGCAGAGGTCATATACTGACCCGGGCACAAAAGTGTGTGTGCCTACACATGTGAAGCTATATACTTCTTATGATACAAATGTAAACTACGGTGATCCTCAATATGGTTAGGAGAGAGGATCCGTAGTAGGTATGTAGACAGTTGCCGATAATAGTAGTTAAAGATCTTGTAGATGAGGTAAATAGCCAATCCGTGGTCAGGGGTGTAAGGTCCTTTGTGGTAGTGAAAAAGCCGTAGTTCTGACGGGATATCCTGGGGTATGTCCAACTGGTAGGTGGATAATGTAAAGAGGATGGTCGTGAATCTTGGTGTCTCCAGAGTAGTGGTGCTACATCCAGCCAGATGATATCAGGAGATACCCAGATGTGGTCCCACCCTCGTGATGCAAGGGTATGGTGTGCAGCTCAGGCACTTTATTTTGTGGGTCAATACGATTAAAATGTTACCCATCTTTACATACTTTTCTGTTATTGTACTGCTTTAACCCCTTAAGGACTGAGCCCTTTTTCGCAATTCTGACCACCGTCACTTTAAGCGTTAATAACTCTAAAACGCTTTTACCGAATAATCTGATTCTGAGATAGTTTTTACGTGACATATTCTACTTTATTTTGGTGGTAAATTTTGGGCCTTACTTGTATCCTTTCTTGGTGAAAAATCCCCAAATTTCATGAAAATTTTGCATTTTCTAACTTTGAAGCTCTCTGCTTGTAAGGAAAATGGATATTCCAAATAAGTTTTATTTTTATTCACAAATACAATATGTCCACTTTATGTTGGCATCATAAAATGGACATATTTTAACTTTTTGAAAAAATTAGAGGGCTTCAAAGTAAAGCAGCAATTCTCAAAAATTTCATGAAAATTGCTAAATCTGAAGGGACAGATGTTACAGAACTACAACTCCCAGCATGCCTGGGTGGTCTAGGCATGCTGAGAGTTGTAGTTTGGCAACATCTGGAGGGCTACCGTTTGGGCAACACTGTAACAGTGGTCACCAAACTGTGACCCTCTAGATGTTGCCTTTGGCTGTCAGGGCATGCTGGGAGTTGCAGTCCGGCCTTCCTAGTGGTTGCCACAGTAAAGATCACATTACTTTCACTTTCATTTCTCCCCCCCACCATTGATTCCCTACCTGAGCCGTGATCTCCACTGGATGTCTGCGATGATCGCCGGGCCCCACACATCTGGTCCTCAGGTAAAGACCTCCATCTTCCCGCCCCCCCCCGTTCTGCCCGACATCAAGGGGTGGGCAGAACGGGGGGTTTCCATGGCAACCCCCTGTCCTGCGCTGCCATTGGTCAGAACTCAGTTCTGACTAATGGCAGGGCATAGGAGGAGATCGCAGCACTGCAACCTCACTCCTATCCCTTAGGATGATCTGGGCTGTCACTGACAACTCCGATCATCCCTATTTTCCGGGTGATCGGGTCACCAGAGAGCCAATCAGTCCGGAATTGGAGAAAATCGCATGTCTGAATTGACATGCGATTTTCTCCGATTGCCGACATGGGGGGGTCTCAGGACCCCCCTGGGCGATGTGCCGGGGGTGCCTGCTAGCGGCGGGGACCGGAATTCCCACGGGCGTATCCATATGCCCTCAGTCCTTAAGGACTTTAAAACAGGGGCGTATGGATACGCCCGCCATCCTTAACAGGTTAAAAAATATCAAACTTTTTGTACAAAATCAGTATGTTTAAAATCGCCCTATTTTGATCACCTATAACTTTTAAATTTTTCCATATATGGGCATGTATGAGGGCTCATTTTGGGGGGTAAAATGGGGAAAAGGGACAATTAAATTTTTTATTGGGGGAGGCTATTTTTCAAATTTTTAAACTTTTTTATTTTTTTACACTTTTTATGTCCCCATAGGGGACTATCTATAGCAATCGATTGCTAATACTGTTCAGTGCTATGCACAGGGCATAGCACTGATCAGTGTTATCAGCCATCTTCTGCTCTGGTCTGTTCGGTCTCAGACCGGAGCAGACGACCCCTGGAGATGGCCAGAGTCAGGTGAGGGGACCTCCGGCCACCATTTAAGATGATCGGATCCCTGTGGTAGCGTCACGGGCGATCCGATCATCCATTGCCGCAGATGCTGTGATCTGTATTGATCACGGCATCTGAGGGGTAAATGGCGGACATCCGCGTGATCGCTAATAACAGCCGAGACCTGCAGGGCATGATACGCTCCTTTGCTTGCGGTCATGTACAGGACATGAATGTACATCCTGGTACGTGAAGTACCTCCGCATCAGAACATACATTTATGTCCGTGGTCGTTAAGGGGTTGAACAAAATGCAATATAGGAAACATATGCAATCCCATTACACATTGGGGAAGATTTATCAACCTGTCCAAAGGAAAAGTTGAGTTGCCCATAGCAACCAATCAGATTGCTTCTTTTATTTTTCAGAGGCCTTTTCAGAAATGAAAGAAGCGATCTGATTGGTAGCTATGGGCAACTCAGCAACTTTTCCTCTACACAGGTTTTGATAAATCTCCCCCATTATGTGTATTATTTCTATATTTATTTTAAGAACAAAGTTAGGGAGATTTATCAAAACCAGTGTAGAGGAAAAATGGTGCAGTTGCCTATAGCAACCAGATTGCTTATTTCATTTTTAAAGAGACCTGTGAAAAATGTAAGAATCAATCTATTTGGTTGCTATGGGCAACTGCACCACTCTTCCTCTACACGGGTTTTGATAAATCTCCTCCAGTGTCCACATGAGCCATCTTTTTTTCCTAAGGTGAGTTATGTTCGTAAAGCGACCTGTAGAGATGCATACCATTGTCCCCACTGCTCTACTTTTCTACTTCCATCCCTTGTCAACCATTAATCAATCAGAGGGGGCTTGTGAACAAGCTGATGTTGACGACATGCGTATCCCTATCTATCCATAGGCTATCCTAATTTTAGGACTCAAACCTACATTGAGAAAGAGGGACATCATTGAAATAACAAATGATACTGGATGTTAAACAGAGCTATTAGCAGCTGAGAATTTATATTAAGAACTTATATTAAAGGGGTAAAACATTTTTTTAAACCAACTTGTGCAAGAAAGGTGAACAGATTTGTAAATTACTTCTATTTAATAATCTTAATCCTTCCAGTACTTATCAGCTGCTGTATGCTCCAGAGGAAGTTATTTTCCTTTTGAATTTCCTTTCTGTCTGACCACAGTTCTCACTGCTGACACCTCTGTCCATTTTAGGAACTCTCCAGAGCAGAATAGGTTTGCTATGGGGAGTTATTTGCTACTCTGGACAGCAGAGTCAGAGTGTCAGCAGAGAACACTGTAGTCAAACAGAAAGGAAATTCAAAAA